>NC_074707.1:30360194-30660194 GCF_024334085.1 Lutzomyia longipalpis
AAGCTAGTGCCATCTACATCTACAAAGTACTTGCTGAAGCAAGTCCATCCCGACACTGGGATCAGCAGCAAAGCCATGAGTATCATGAACAGCTTTGTGAATGATATTTTTGAGCGTATTGCTGCCGAAGCTTCTCGTTTGGCTCACTACAATAAGCGCTCCACCATCACGAGTCGCGAAATCCAGACAGCTGTGCGTCTTCTTCTGCCCGGAGAATTGGCCAAGCACGCCGTGAGTGAAGGCACCAAAGCCGTCACCAAGTACACCAGCTCCAAGTAAATGGATGCTCTTCTGTTGCTGACCCATGCCATCGAGAAAAACCCATCTCCTTATGGAAAAAATGGCCCTTTTCAGGGCCCACAAAAACATAACATAAAGAGTTGAATAGTTGAATTAACTTTTTTTTACGTCATCAAATAATATAAAGTGAATTAAAAAAATATATAGGAATAGAAATACATAATTAAAATAATTTATTTGAAATATTTTATGGAATTTTTGTGTAGCTTTTTTCAATCACTATTTACTAGTCAAACCGAGCCCCCAATCATGTGTGAGCAAATTCCACTTTAAACTATAAAAGGATGGCGTATATTAGTAGGGAGGATGAATAATACGGTACCCCGAAAAATTTTTAAAACAAAACAAATCAGGTAGAATAGGAACAAAAAATAAATTCTGTGGGGGCGCTAGAAGGAGGCCCAGCCTTTTCGGAGTTCATGTGCCACAGACACACTTTTCATTTTCATATAAGATTGTTTGTTTTTCATATAAAATTTTCACTTCGAAAATAATTTTTCATGATAATGGGTAGGATCGTATGCACATATTTAAAAATTCTAAAAAGCGATTTGATATTTTTATTGCCTGTTTCTGATATGCATACTCTAATTTTGGATCTCTCAAAGGGTTTAAGATTCTATGAAAAATGAATTACATACCAAAGTATGCTTTAGTGTTTTTTTTAAATCAAGCTAGTTTCTTGCAATAAACCATGGGCAGTTTATAAGAAAAAAAGTTTGAAATTAGATTTTACATTTTATTGAATAAAGATATTTTGAAATTTCATTTTAAATGATCAGAAATATATATTCGATATAATCAAGTTTTATCACGCCAAAGGTGGAGCTGACACAACATCATGGGGCAAAATAGTTTAAATAGTTTTTCATTTATATCAACTCTCTATGTTGATGCATTTGTGGCCCTGAAAAGGGCCGTTTTTTTGATGTTATGAAGAAAAATTTAAGCACGTTCTCCGCGGATACGACGAGCCAGTTGGATGTCCTTGGGCATGATGGTGACGCGCTTGGCGTGGATGGCACACAGATTGGTGTCCTCAAACAAGCCCACGAGGTAAGCCTCACTGGCTTCCTGAAGAGCCATCACGGCAGAGCTCTGGAAACGCAGATCAGTCTTGAAATCCTGAGCAATTTCACGGACCAAGCGCTGGAAGGGCAGTTTGCGGATGAGCAATTCTGTGCTCTTCTGGTAACGACGAATCTCACGGAGAGCTACCGTTCCTGGACGGTAACGATGGGGCTTCTTCACTCCACCAGTAGCCGGGGCACTCTTACGAGCTGCCTTAGTGGCCAACTGCTTACGCGGAGCTTTTCCACCAGTAGATTTACGGGCAGTCTGCTTTGTACGAGCCATTCTTCTTCAATTTCTTCTTGTGAGTTTACACGAAAAGGTTTCAGCACGAAATGTTCACCAAAGCGCTCTTACTTGGCCTTTTATGCACTCCCAATGTCCATGTGGTGGGGGAAACTCTTTCAAATATACGAGTTTTAAATTAGTTTTTAATAATAATTTAATGCAATTTTCATATTTTCGAAGAGAACAAATCTAAAATTAATTGATTAGATAGAGAATTCTAGAATAAAATTAGGAAATAGCATTTTTGGTTGCCAAGTGGGCGTGGCTTCGAGGAGGTAAAAGTTATAAAACCACAGTGGAACGCAGCAAAGGCATCATTCAACTCCAAAGCATCGAAGAGTGAGCTTGTCTCATCGTCTTTTTTTTTCAACAAAGCAATCCGAAAAGAAAGTAGAGAAAAATGACTGGCCGTGGAAAAGGTGGAAAGGGTCTTGGGAAAGGAGGTGCCAAGAGACACCGCAAAGTTCTACGTGATAACATCCAAGGTATCACAAAGCCAGCTATCCGTCGTCTTGCACGTCGTGGTGGCGTGAAGCGTATCTCTGGGCTGATCTACGAGGAGACTCGTGGTGTCCTCAAAGTCTTCCTAGAGAATGTCATCCGTGATGCTGTGACATACACTGAACACGCCAAGAGGAAGACAGTCACGGCAATGGACGTTGTGTATGCCCTGAAGCGCCAAGGACGCACTCTGTACGGTTTCGGTGGTTAAATCTTCTGAACATCTCATTCCCGGGAATGCAATGACTTCATCGACATTACAACAAAAAAAAACGGTCCTTTTCAGGACCACAATAAAATGAATAAAGAGCTCTTAATGAATTTCTTTACAAAACTCTAAAATGAAAATAAATTGATTTTTTCTTTGTTTCTCATGCATTGCTTTCTGTAATTGTGATAAATCTGAAAATTATATCTCGAGAAATTTGAATAATGAATTCTTTTATTTGTAAGAAAAACCAAGATTAATATTTAAAAAAATAAATTATTTGTTAAAAAAAAGTCAAATTTTTATTTCTCAACATGCCTTGGAGAAGGAGCAAATGTTTGAAGTAAACGTTCTTCCTGCGCACTTTCTTGATGTTCTTCATTCGCTGCATCTTTTCAGAAATGTGGAAATATTGACTAAAATAGACGTTGAATTAGGAAGATTTGTATTAAATTGAATTCATAAAAAGTTATATTTCCAATATATGAGACATATTCCTCAAAATATTCGATTTCTTTTCCAAATTTTGCATTTAAATTCACTCGATTCTGACGGACTTGAGCATATGTCAAGTTTAATGTTAAAAATCAATATAATCCGCACAAATAATTCAAAAGGAAGCATTTTGATAAATTTGGAAATATAATCAATTTCATCAAAATGATGAGAAAATATTAAAATTACAAAAGGAACAATAAAATTTTGCCTTAAATTGAAAGTTATTATTAAACGTTATAATTTTACATGAAGTTTGCGTTTTGTAATTTGTAAATTTTTGCGAAAATACCGGATGGAACTAAATGAATTTGGGCAAAATACTTATTTGAGAATTAGTCTTTTGATTTTGCATAAAATTACATTTGTGGGTGGAATAGGTGGGAAGTATTTAGGAAAAGTTTGCAAATGAGGGCGAAAATTGAGTTGAATTTCGACCAAAAATACGGTTCCAATAAATGGGTGTGAAAATAATGTAAGGTGAGCAAGTGGATTTTCTGGTAATTTCATTGAAATCTCTGATCTGGAAGTATCCAAAATGGCAGAAGAGACATCCGTAGCGACATCCCCAGCAGCAGCAGCCACCACGGCATCCCCAGCGGCCAAGAAAGGCAAAGTTGCCAAAAGTGGCGGTGCAGCGAAGAAAGCCAAACCAACGCACCCAAAAACCTCTGAAATGGTTAACAACGCCATCAAGAATCTGAAGGAGCGCAGTGGCTCATCCCTGCAGGCCATCAAGAAGTACGTGGCAGCCAACTACAAGGTTGATGCCGAGAAGCTGGCCCCATTTATCCGCAGATACTTGAAATCCGCAGTCACCAGCGGAGCTCTTGTACAGACAAAGGGCAAGGGGGCATCTGGTTCCTTCAAATTGGCAACATCTGCAAAGGGCGAGAAGACAAAAGCAGTAGAGAAGAAGAAGCCCCGTGCACCAAAGAAGGCTGCAACTGGTGAGAAGAAGACAAAGAAAGCTCCAGCATCGCCCAAGAAGAAGCCAACTGCCGCCGCTAAGAAAGCTGTAGCAGCAAAGAAACCAAGTGGCGAGAAGAAGGCAGCTGCCTCTCCAAAGAAGGCTGCTGGAGCAAAGAAGACCGCTCCAAAGCAGAAATCCACAAAGCCATCAGCAAAGTCAGCAGGACCTAAAGTCAAGGCACCCAAACCGAAGAAGACTGGGTCGCCCAAGAAGGCAGCTGCGCCAAAGAAGACCGCCGCCGCAAAGAAGAAGTAAAATGTCTCATTTTACTCTGTATTTCTTCTCCCATATTGGGACAAAACCTTAAGAATAATAACAAACAGCCCTTTTCAGGGCTATCAAACAATTAAAATAGAGAGTTTACTAAATGAAATAACTTAAAATATTGCTGATTATAAATTATTTATTTAAAAATTAATGCTACACAATAAATTATTATTTTTTTTACTATAAAATTATCATCTCCTTGCATAAATTCATCGCAATTCTATGCCTGAATAATAAATCAGGAAAATTTTAAAATTATGCTGCTCAAAAAATTATTATTTTACTCATCTCTCTTGCATAGATGTAACATACTTCATCGTGATTTTGTGCATGAATAAGGAAAATAAAACGAAAATCATTTTTCTATGCTGGTTTTCTTGAAATAGAAATCTTAAAATTGTTTTTGAAAATCCCTAACATGAATTTTTCATGAAAAACTAGTATTTTGTTCCTGTATTTAATGTTCATTTTTATTTTATTTGTGACGTGAAAAAGTTAATTCAATTATTCAACTCTTTATGTTATATTTTTGTGGGCCCTGAAAAGGGCCATTTTTCCATAAGGAGATGGGTTTTTCTCGATGGCATGGGTCAGCGGCAGAAGAGTATCCATTTACTTGGAGCTGGTGTACTTGGTGACGGCTTTGGTGCCTTCACTCACAGCGTGCTTGGCCAATTCTCCGGGCAGAAGAAGACGCACAGCTGTCTGGATTTCGCGACTCGTGATGGTGGAGCGCTTATTGTAGTGAGCCAAACGAGAAGCTTCGGCAGCAATACGCTCAAAAATATCATTCACAAAGCTGTTCATGATACTCATGGCTTTGCTGCTGATCCCAGTGTCGGGATGGACTTGCTTCAGCACTTTGTAGATGTAGATGGCATAGCTTTCCTTCCGCTTGCGCTTCTTCTTCTTATCTCCCTTGGAGATGTTCTTCTGGGCCTTTCCAGCCTTCTTAGCAGCCTTTCCACTCGTCTTGGGAGCCATTGCTTCGATTTGTTTCGATGTGTACTCGAGGAAGTAGCAGTCGATACTGATTCTCCGCCTCGATTGTGTCCCCTATTTATGAACATCGTACCCCTAAACGAACAGGGTCAACTTTTCACACACACACTGCAACGAGAATGTGTGTGAATCAAAGCGACCCGACACTTTTGGGGTAAAAATGTATTATAAATAGGGGTGACGCATTGACGGGAAATTTAGTTTACAGCGAGCTCTCGTAGAGTAACTATCTTCTGCATCTGCAAAAAGTAAAAGCAAACTTTGATCTAAAGAAAAATGTCTGGACGTGGAAAGGGAGGCAAAGTCAAGTCGAAGGCGAAGACACGTTCTAACCGTGCTGGACTTCAGTTCCCCGTGGGACGTATCCATCGTCTCCTGCGAAAGGGAAACTATGCTGAGAGAGTCGGTGCTGGAGCCCCAGTGTACTTGGCAGCTGTCATGGAATACTTGGCGGCTGAAGTTCTCGAGTTGGCTGGAAATGCCGCTCGTGACAACAAGAAGACCAGGATCATCCCGCGTCACCTCCAGCTGGCCATCCGCAATGACGAAGAATTGAACAAATTGCTCTCTGGTGTGACCATTGCTCAGGGTGGTGTTCTGCCCAACATCCAGGCAGTGCTCCTCCCCAAGAAGACCGAGAAGAAGGCCTAAATCATCAATTGACAAATTCCAGAATCTCCACACAAAAAAAACGCCCTTTTCAGGGCGACAAATTTTTTTTTACATAAAGAGTTGATTGAATTTCTATTAAATTCCAATAATTTTTTACCTAATCTTTAAATTAGATTTAAATGATTTTTTAAAATAATTTTTTCTTCCCCTGAAATTAAAGTATTTTTTAATATTTTTTAATACTATTTTTTGCTGTTTGCTGAAGAGAAAAAGAGACGGATAAACATTCTATTTGACCGTGATTCTTCTGCTCGCACAGTACTGATACTGTTTCATTCGCACGAAAGGTTTTTCACAATTTTTCTCGAGATTTTCGCTGAATTAGTGTTTTTTCCGACCAGTTTAAAACTTCTAAAATTCGCGCCAGAAAAAGTCGTGTAAATTCCGGAAAAAAAATCCGGTGAGTTGCGCCCCAAATTTTTACTGAAGCTCCCCGGGGCCCCCGTAAACACCCACAGCAATTTTGGAGCCCCAAAAATGAGTTTTTCCACGAAAAATAAATACATATTTTAAAATTCATCCAGCCAACCCGGGAATTTCTGAAACATTCATGAAACATAGTGTGCTGATGGAACGTCCGATGATTGTCGTAGACTGTCAATTAGAGATTCTTTAAAGGGATAGACGAAAAATCTTTCTTTCCATTTTGGTTTTCGTGGAGTTCGCATCTCTGCAAAGTGAAAGATGGTAATTTTTCTATTAAATATCCTAGAAAAAGCATTTATTTTATAACAAATCTCTCGTTAAAAATGTTCTTTATTGCTTTGTGATTAAAGTTTTATTTAATAACTTATTATTTTCCTGTAAAAATGAAGTGAAAATTGTTCGCCACGTGGTTGTCGGATTTTCCATGAATTCCACTAATGTTCTAACTTTGATTTCATTATTTCTACGTGTATTTCTGTAGAATAAAACTATTTTTTCGTGAAATAGTACAACGTATAATGTTATCGCGGGGATATTTAGTGAATTATTTGAGAAAAGCAGGAGAAAAAATTCATGACTTTAACATAACCTCAATTTCTGCAGTCTCACCGGAAGTTTTCTGCCCCTCGCCATGGGTCCATGGCTTTCTACCCGAAGAAGCGGTCCCAGCGTCACCGTGGCAAGGTTAAGGCCTTCCCCAAGGATGATCCATCCAAGCCCGTGCATATGACCTGCTTCATCAGCTACAAAGCCGGTATGACGCACATTGTCCGTGAAGCTGATCGTCCCGGATCAAGTAAGTTCTCTTCCCAATTCTTTTTGAATTGCTTCCTTTTTGCAATGATGATCTTTTGTACATTCCCTGACATCTTGTGATGTTAAATACAAAGTTTAGCGACGTGCGGACTGAAAATTCCCAAATAATTATCAATTTTGTGACTTTTTATCTTTTTTCTAAAAAAGTTTTTTTTGTGTGTAATTTTAGAGATTAACAAGAAGGAAGTCGTTGAAGCTGTTACCATTCTGGAAACTCCTCCAGTTGTGGTTGTTGGAGCCGTTGGCTACATTGAGACTCCCTTCGGAATGCGTGCTCTTGCCACCGTGTGGGCTCAGCATTTGTCCGAGGAATGCCGTCGTCGCTTCTACAAGAACTGGTAATTTTTATGGCAAAACTTCTTTTTATAATCTCTATAGCCTTGCTAAAACAGTACCCTCAGCTCTTGGATCAAATTGAGAGAGCTTCTGAATTACTTGGTCGTGTGATGCCCATGAAAAGTCATCCCTCTGTGGGTAGATGTAAATGTGGCGAACACGGTGAAAGAGTTGGATCCTCCGCTCATTGAAGAGGTTCACTCTTTTCTCCCTTTTTTTCACAAAAAATCTTCTCCATCTTCCTGCCTAAAGGTACAAGAGCAAGAAGAAGGCCTTCACCAAGTCTTCACGCAAGTGGACCGATGATCTCGGCAAGAAAGCCATTGAGAGTAATTTCAAGAAAATGGTTCGCTACTGCAAAGTTATTCGTGTCATCGTTCACTCTCAGGTGAGTTTTCACGAAAAGTTAAAATTTTAAAGAAACAAAAATGCGACGTCCTTGGGCGGTGGGATTCTTTCCTGTCGTCCTAAAATACGGATCGGTGCTACCATTCAATGTAGTTTCCTTGCCGTAATGTCGTAGATTATACTGCCCTTCGGGTGGCGGTGTCTGGTATCTGTGCTTACTCCCTGTAGCCGCTCAGGCTATGATCATAGTCAAACAAACCTGCCATGCACAGTTTTCAATTAATTTTCTTCACAATTATTGAGCTTTAGAAATTAATTTGAAATTAACTGAAAAAAAATCTAAAAATTCGCAGATCAAGTTGATTAAGCAGCGTCAGAAGAAGGCGCACATCATGGAAATCCAGCTCAATGGTGGGACCATTGAGGATAAGGTGAAGTGGGTTAAGGAGCATCTGGAGAAGCCCGTGCCCGTGAGTGAGGTTTTTGCTCAGGATGAGATGATTGATTGCATCGGTGTCACCAAGGGTAAGGGATTCAAGGGTGTCACAAGCCGTTGGCATACCAAAAAGCTGCCACGTAAGACACACAAGGGTCTCCGTAAGGTTGCCTGTATTGGAGCATGGCATCCCAGTCGTGTGTCCTTCACTGTGGCACGTGCTGGTCAGAAGGGCTACCATCATCGTACTGAGATCAACAAGAAGATCTACCGCATTGGTGCTGGAATTCACACCAAGGACGGAAAGGTGAGTTCTTTGCTTTTATTTTTTTCTTTAAAACTTTTTCACGCAAAGAATGATGACAACAAATCTTGAGCCAAAAAAAAAAGACATCTGATTCACTCTGTGAGAGATAAATGATAGGCCTGATAATTTTCCCAAAATTCCCACATTGTGATGATTTTGCCTAAATAAGTTAGAAGAAAATTTTAATATTGTTTTTTTTTTTGTTTTGTAGCTTGTGAAGAACAATGCTTCCACAGAGTACGATTTAACGGATAAGTCCATCACCCCAATGGGAGGATTCCCCCACTATGGTGAGGTCAACAATGATTTCGTCATGATCAAGGGATGCTGCATTGGATCCAAGAAGCGTATCGTGACACTGCGCAAGTCTCTTCTTGTGCACTCGAAGCGTTCTGCCCTTGAGAAGATCAACCTCAAATTCATTGATACATCCTCAAAGATGGGTCATGGTCGCTTCCAAACTACAGCCGACAAGGCCACCTTCATGGGACCACTCAAGAAGGATCGCATCCGCGAGGAGAAACTTCTCGCTGCCGCTTCCAAGACGGCTTAATTTATACACTTGTCGTGTATATTAATGTTCTTCAATAAAGCTGAAGACACAGGAGATGAGTTTTTTCTTTTTATTTTTTTTCGCATCGACAAAGGACAGAGGGACTTTAGAAAATAATAAAAAAGAATTAAGTAGTTGGGTGATCTTCATTTTAATTCAAGAGCAATAATTAATTCAAGAAGCTCGTTCGTCGTTTTCGCATCCGCTTCCCTGTCTTCATCCAGACACTGCCGAATAGCGTCCCTGCATTCGTCCTCATTCTTCATCATCTTCACCATCCTGGAAGAGATCTGGAAGACAAGCATTAAATTAATAATAAAAATCTCACCTACAAAAATAGATTTAGTGCATGATTCCTTACATCCTGGACATTCTGCAATTTTTCAGCTCTGTCGTCGTTTTGCAACGTATCCTTCTGATCCTTACAAAGTTTGTCCACCTTTGGATTACACGGTTCACAGATTTTACGATTCCTCTCAATGATTTCTCTCAAATCTTTCGTTTTTTCTTGAATTTCCTGCAGGAACACCTCGTTGTCACTTTCACCGGAAATTCGTCGTTTTGAAAATAAATCCTCAATTCTTCCCTGGGGGGCTTCAATTGTTGACCCCGTTTTTGTTGAAGCACCAAATTTTGCAAATATAGAAGATATTTTTCTCAGGATTACAAAATCATCCTCTTCCGTTTCTTCTTTTGGTATTTCCGTTTGCTCCAGAACACTTTTGGACACTTCCTTGAAGTCATTTTTGTATTCGCTAAAGTTCTTCCAATTTATCACAGTTTCTTCTACTTTTCCGGCTTCCATTTGTGGTGTTTTTTCGAAAGAAAAATTGAGGAAAATTGTGGAAAAGCCGCGTTTTGTTTACAAACTGAAAAGAGATACAGTGGGACCCCATTACAACGACCACTCGGTTAAACTACTCTCGCGCATTAAAAATAATGAGTGTGAAGAGTACATCCGAGTGGTCTTTATACTGGGGTCCCACTGTACAAAACATGAAAGAAATATCGCGAAAAATCATGTTTCACGCAACTGACAGTATACGTCTGAAAATTTGAACTAAACGAACTTTTTTTTTGCATTTAGACAAAATTCGGATTTTCTTGTTTTTCTCCCAAATTTTTTGACATAAAACGCCTTTTTGGAACTCCTGGGGCACTTGCGGGTGCTCTCGCGGCCCCGGGGAGCCACTCTGTGCGAAAATTGGGGCCGGCGGAAATTTTGACGGTTGGGGATTTTACACGACTCTCGTTTCCCGGAAATGGATTTTCGCGAACTTTCGGAATTTTTTATGCCAAAAATTCAAAAATGTTTTCCTGGTCACAAAAAACACAATTTCCCCGGAAAATTCGGCGGAAAACGCGAGAAAATTGCGAAAAACTGAATGTGTGAGGGAGACGGATAGCGGTGAAATGCATTCATCTCATTTTGTCATGAACAAACAGTGCCAAAATGTAGTAGTGGTGCTTTTTGGAACTATAATTTAGGGCGCCAAATTCAATAATCGCAAAAAATGAGTAAAAATTATTTTTGGGGCGCTACGAAGGGGGGCTCTGGGCGGGGAATGAATATCATGGGCGACAAGAGCCTGAATAATTGCTTCATGTAAAGCCGGTCATTTTTTTTGTTGGTACACAGTGTAAAGGAGTTTACCGTTTTCGTATGGGAAAATCCTTCAATCCATGGAAACAAATTAAGACACGTATTTTTGGAAAAGAAATCCCTAAAATCAATAAAATTAAATAATAAATCAATAAACACTTAATCTGGGATCAGCTGGAAAAAGTCGGCAAAGATTTGCCTGAAAATGCTTAAAATGACGTCACTATTGCGATTTTCTTCTCTCTTTTATGCATGGCTGAATGGGTTAAGGTCAACTAAAAAATTATAATTCTCTCAAGAATCTTTATGAAGTCATTTTTATTCGTCAAATTTTACATAAATATTTAGAGCTGTTTTTTCCTCTTTTTTTCTCCTTGAATGTTGATTTATTTTACGATATTTTTATGTTTTTTTTCATCTCATTTTACCTTTGAATAAAAGGGGACAAAGTATTAGGGGAAATATAAATGCAAGCATAATTTTCTCATAAATTAATTTTTATCTTCTGGGTGAGAAAATGAAGTTTATCTTGAAGTTACGGCATTTTTTAAATTGCTATTCATATAGTTTTTTCTTTGCTTTTCTTTCATTTAGAGGAAAATTATTCTCTTTTCTTTATTATAGCAATTACTTGCGCCTGCATTTTTATCAATAAAATTGTTTGATACTTAAGAAATTGTGTGCAACTTACATGGGGGAGTGTAAATTGCAAATTATTTTCTTTTGCAAAAACACATAACATGGTTCATTAAAGCATTTCTCATCTTTTTTTTTTCTTTCATCGACTTGCCTCCAAAATGTTTATCAAAGTCATTAAACAGTTTTATTTATTTTTTGCTTCTATTTGCGTCTTTTTTTTTCTTTTAATTTATCTGTCAATCTTTTCCTTTTTCTTGCGCTTTTTCACTTCTTGTTTTGTAAGGGTTATCTTTAATCGCAATTTGCTGTATAACCTACCAAAAAGGGAACATTAATGATTTTTGAAAATCACCCCAAATGACTCTTTTTAGCTCAACTTTCTCTTTATGTGGTTCAATTTCATGTTATTACATTTTATTTTATTTCTCTCTTCTAATTTTATGATTCGTAATTACTGCAGAAATATAAAAAATATTTAAGATTTTTTTTGTTACTAAAAAATTATCACTTTTTCCTCAATCTCGTCATTATTTTCTCAATTTTTTCCTTGCATTCTCTGTTCTACAGTAGACATAATATTATCCATTTATTTATGTATATAGGTATGCAATTAATATAGCAAATATTTATTTTTTTAAGCTTTTCTCAACACACAAGATTTCTTTTTTTTTTTCTCTAATATTTTGTTCAATAAATATGTGATTTTCAATTTTTTTTTCATACGGAATTTATTATGAATTATAAACTGTTTAAAAATGAAGAAAACACTGACGCAGAAAAGGAAAAGAAAACAGATTAATTGGATAAAATCTCTATTAAATATATTACCCCACAAGATATGCCATCATTCATTCCCTTTTCGTCTCGTTCGCTCAGTTGATTTTTTTCTCCTCTTTTTTCTTCTTCACACTTCCTTTCTATGTATGTACATATAATTGAATTTCTAATCATAATTTCATCCTTATCATTAATTCTTTTCTTATTTTTTTTCATGCTATTACAAAAACAGTCAGTCTCAAATAGGCATACTCTCTATACAGTAATATTTTCTCCTTTTTTTTAGCATTCTTTTCTTATTAATACAAACATTCTCGTTCATCTTTGCATTTTAAAATAAAAACATAACAAAATAAAAATTAATTAATGAAATTTGGAAATATTTCTCTGAATGACTCTTCCTTCACAGACTGTTCCAGAATAAAAAAAAAATAATTTCAATATTTAAAGAAAATTATTTGGGCTTTTATTGAAATTACTAATAAATTGTTTTTTGAAAATAAATGAAAATCACTTTATTTTTGTCTGATTTGGATACAAAATATTAAAAATAAAAAAAAAAATATTTATTAAAATTTTTATAACACTTTGACTGGAACACTCTGTGAAATCATATTTTCTTTCTTGGAGTGTTTTACACAAAAATATTGTGCTGTTAACATTTTCCGTTTTTATCAATCTAAACATTCATATCTCTCTCTTTTTTTTCTCAGAAGCTAAATATACATATATATTTCTATTTACAAATTACAATATTATTTTATATTAATTAATAAATTGAGTATTATTGGGAAAATTCTGTAATGTAAATATTTATAAATGTAAGACAGGGGTGGTGGTGATGGGAAGATATTGGGAGCTTATAAAATTAGACAAAAAAAAAATTAACTAAATAAAAATAAAATATAATATTTAAAAAAAAACATTTTTCTTTTGATTTTTTTTCTTTAATAAACTGTTGTAGTACAGAACACACGCAAATTTTGGTATGGAATTTTGTTTAAGAATTCAAAAAATAAAATTTTTCTTCAAAAACTGTGAAAAATTCTCTTTCATATTTTAATAATTATAAATTTTTTCCATGGGAATAATAGTTTGCCAAAAAAACCGAAAGAAATTCTTTGCCAGTTTCATAGTGTGTAAGATTTTTTTCATTTATTATAAACCTTTTGTCTCCTTTATCGCCTTTTTTGTCTCAACACCATGCTTCTTTTAGAAAACTCTTTAAACGTTTTTTTTTCTTTCTAATAATTCAAAGTAATTTTTTAATTATTATTAGTTTTTTTTAAATATTTTCTTTTGCATAATGCTGCTTACATTTTTTCTCAGCCGCGCGCGCGTACATTCATAATATAAAATATATTACTATCATTTCTATTACTATCATGGTGTTATTTTTTCATTTATTTTTATTTATTTTTTCTTTACATAAACTAGTATCTACTGCCTTTGCGTTATGAACATTTTTGGGATTTCTTCGATATGACTAGCTTTTGCACTAAGCTTCATTTTTTTTTCTTCATTTTATCTTGTTAAAACTGTTGACTTTTTTTTAAAATTTTTAATTTCTATATTTTATATTTCATTCTTGCTCAAATTGATTTAATTTAAAAATTGTTTTGCTTCTGTTGTGTGTGTTTTAACAAGGATTACTGTAAGGACTAATTACGCGCTATTTCACATTTTATTTTATTATTTTCTGCCTATTATTTTAATTACAATTTTTTATTAGTTACAAATGGCTTGAGAATTATACAATCTATTTTTCACCTATTTATTTTTCCTGCTATTTTTACTCAAAGTTTTTTTCTTTACATTCCTTCTATTTCAGAGAAAGGCTTGGTTTTTGTTTGCAAAAAAATGGAAGTTCAATTTCTTTTTCTTTTCAATGTAGGTAAGTATTAGTTAGTAACCTAAACTAGGTTTTTTTTTTTAAATTTAATGTGCAGGCAGAATTTTTCATTTTAAATTTTCTTTTCTCTTTTAAAAAAAATGATGCTTTTGTGCAAAATTTACATTTTAAAATTAAGAAAAAATGTATATTTCAGTTTACTTTGCAGAACAAAAAAAAATAATCAGTCGAGTGTGAAAAAACATACTTTTTTTTTAAATAAGTGTATAATCCTAATTTTTATTTTCACAAAGTCAGTATATTCGAATAAAATGCAATGAACCTAAAAGTAAGATATTCCTCTGTTTTGTAAATTAAAATTATACTATATTTTATCATAATGAATGGTCTAAATCGGGATAAAAGTCTCGTTTTTCTTCTTGAATCGCTTTATTGCGCAGGATGAAAGCGAAAAGATTGAAAATAGAAAGATAGCAACTATTTTTTTTGCAAAATTATGGCATTGCTTAGATAAGGATGCGAAAGAAATATGCGGAGCTAAAGAAAACGTCGGGATTTTTATTCAAAAGTTCTACAGCAGAATTTATTAAAAGGATAATTTTTTGTGTTTTTTGTATAGGGCGCGAGACTAGATCTTAATGCTTTCTATACAATATTTTTTTCTTTATCAAGACATTTTCCCAATGTAATTCATTTAAATTGAAAAATTTTGGTCAAAAATTCATACTCTTTTTGACATTCTCACTCATTCAGGTTTCATTCTAATGATGATTTCTATACGTATTCAATTTTGTCATTTAATACCATTTTCCAATTAACTACACAGCCCCGCCCCCTGTATTTTTATGGTATATATTTTTAATTAAGCAAAAAAGGGTAAAGGAAGAATAATATTTTAAACAAAAATCATTTTTCGATTAAATACATTTCATTTTTACGTTAAATTGCATTCCAACCCGCGTTTGTATTTTAATAGCATTTAAAAAAAGTTAATGAAGAATTTTTAACGTTTTCTTTGTACACGAAAGGAGAATAGAGTCAAAACATCGAAATAATAGTTTAGCAGGAATATGAAAATTATATAAAATCGTTTGAATTTGGAGTCAGATTTTAAGGATTTTTTTTGCTACAATTAAGAGGTCGAATTTTATTTTTTTAAGCGTACCTATCTCATTATTGCTTGTAGAGCTTTTTAATAGATTTGCGCAAGATTCTATCACACATTTCTGTGTTTTTTTTTTAAACATCGTAATGGCCAATGGTTTTCCCAGCTAAACACATTTTAACAAAAAGCAACAATTAAATTTTGCTTTTATATGTAACAGCGATTCTTGCACAAAAATTAGAAAATTTTCAAAATGAATCTAAAATAAAATGAGACTGCTAATGATTTTTTTCTTAATAAATTGATTCAAGTAATCGTATCTCATTGTCCAAGTCTGTTTGGCACAGATAGCAAAGAAAAGTTTCAACGGAAAATTCTTTTTTTTCCATTCCCAAAAGTAAATGAAACTTATCAATTATATATAGCAAATTTTAGAAAATACATTTTTTGTGCTCACAGCGCATTTTTATTTCTCTTTAATCGTAGGTAGATTTTTTTGACTGTCACATTTATTCTCCTCTTTTGAAAATTGCAATAATCGAGTTTTATTTAGGTTTTCTTACCTACCTATTCTTGTAGGTAGGTAATACCTTAATAATTGTGCAGTGATACCACGTTGTAGTCTATATTAAAGATTTGATAGGTCTTCTTTTACTAAATCTCTTTCATATCCCATAGAAAGAATTTAATAAAGTTTTCGTTTAAATTTTCTCTTAGTTTTAGAACTTTCTGTGAGGACAATAACTCCGATTCGAATTAATTTTAATTGAAAACCCATAAAATGCCATTCTTTGTTCATAAGCAGAAAACCGATTTAATGTTTTTTTTTATATTATAGCTAAAGTTAGAACTTCCGCAGTTTTAAGATTTTTGTGGAGATGAGAAAAATTGATTTTTAAGTTTCCTTTATAGGCTGGCATTGTTAGATTTTTGTAATAAAATTAATTCAAATTGAAGTTATTTATTTCAAAAGGAGTTTATTCGTGTTGGTATATGGGAAAATATCTCATTCTGGGTATGCGTAATCTTGTAATCATTATAATTTTGATTCTCTACAAGATTACACGGATCCCGATTATTTCCTTGAATGATGATTTTTCTCGCACAGAAATGCATAAACTCCTTTAGGATATAATTTTGATATCTTTTTTTTTTAAATCTTTACTCGAATATCATGGGAAGGAGTAAAGTTCAGGAAATTGTAACTTGCTTCTTAAGTTTTCTTTTCTGATTAAAGTGAAGAAAAAGTATTGCAAATGAGTAAAGTACATCTGCGAAAACACAGAAAGGAAGATCTTAAGATGGAGAATAATCATTTTCTGTTTATAATGAAAAATATTAGTAAAAAAAATCTGCTTTTGATGACTTGATCACATCAATTTATTCTTTTGACTATGAAAGACTCATTTTCTGACCCTGTTTTGAAATTTATAAAAAAAAACTTTTGTGGAATATGAAGAATGTTGGTTGAAGTAAGAAAAAATTACCACTTCCGCACTGAAATTCCACAATTCATAATTTCCTGCCAAGTTTCTAATAAGATTTATATGGATTGATCAATTAAGTTAAATTGAATGTAATTGAGAAAACTTATTTGACTGACTTGATATCTAGCTTCTCTGACGGGTTGACTGTGAGGTGGAAAGGTCACGAAATTTAGCTCAAAACTTTGATCTCACTTGCAAAACTTTCATCACCCTGTATTTAGCATCATGTGTGTATGATCGAAAGGCCACGAAGTTTTTTTCGCAATGTGTACACTTTAGAAATCTTCAGCACAATGTTGTTATCAGCCACAAGTGAGATGGCGAGATAAAAAAAATGTGCTGAATTGCCATTTTTTTTTTGCTTATAGAGTATGTGGGGAAAAAACTTACATTCATTTCTTTCGGATCTTTGTAATCGTTTTTCGTCTTGATTTCCAGCACAAAAGTGTGTCTCTCTGCTGAGAGATTGTGATGGGTGATTTTTAGACACATTTCATTCCTCTCTATATCTTTTCTCCTTGCTGGCGTTTTTTTTCTTCTTGTTGTTACCTTTTACTGTGCGAAATAAAGTCTATGGACAATTCTTCCTCATTTGCAGTCATTTCCCCTTGACATTCACAGCGGCATTTCGTGACTTTCTCCTTCCCACCGTGGATCATTCGGCCCCTCGCGGTGAGTTCTTGATGGGGGCTGTCGTTGTGATTGGTATGGTTGTTGTGGTTGATGTCTGTGCGATAGTGGTGCTGATTGTTGTTGTACACTCAGCAGAATAATTCGTCTCTGCTGCACTGCTCGTTGGCATTGACATCACATCGTTTGGTACTTGCTGAGGTTGATTCACCTCCGTCGGTGTCTCGTTCTGTGTTGCATGCTGCTTCTGCACAGCGGAAGGTATTTCCAAATTCGCAGCGATCGATGTACTCGTGGAGGCCGGGGACGCCAGGACGGTGGTTGGCGTAGATGGGCCATCGGACGCAATGCCGCCGCCACCTCCACTTGGCGAATTGCTGTCTGCCACTGTCCAATTCCGCTCAATACCTGCAATACGACATACGGAATATTCCTGCTAACACACACTAAAAAGAATTTATATAAATTTGCAAATATCTTATCTACTTTTTCTTTGTCCATCTAATTTCTCTCATCTACACCACATACACCACTACCACACACAATTACTAAGATTTATGTACAAACTATAGCCATTTCTGTTTTTTTTTATTCATTTCTTTCAACAACCTCCTCTACCGCGAACTTCTTGTCTCTACAGTCTACGGAAAATCTATAAGATGCAAGAAGAGAGAATATAAAAATGTAATGAACACAGAAAATAAAGGTGCACACTAAAAAAAAAACGATATGATTAAGACTGAGAAATAAAAAAAAAAACTTTCTCTGCAGTCAAAAGAAAAAGAAAAGTGGTAAAAAACAAATTTCTTTCATTACATTTAAACAATATTCAGCAGCAATGTACATTAAAAAAAATGCTTTTTATATAAATTCTATTAATGCAAATTATCTCTTGTCACATCTCTAAAATATCAAATTGGTGCTTGTTCTACATTCTTTTGGTTTTTTCCTCTTCCCATTCTCACTTTGAGAAGTAGATTAGACAATCAAAAAATAAATGATTTATTGCCCAGAATCAAAAGAAAAAATATATGTATATAGAATAAAGAGGTGTAAAAAAAATAGAGAGACTACTAACTGGCCGAGTGGACAGGCATTTGCATATGGTTTGGATCGACGCCCTGCATCAATGCACTGTTGAGTTTACTGAAATAGCTGCTCAATGTGTCTCCAATAAGCGACGCAATTTTTTCTCTATCCGTCTGCAAAAGAAGTTTTAAAAAAACAACCTTTAAATTTCCCCTTATTAATTTTATCACCTTCTGAGTTAGGACCCTGATGAAGGTCCCCGTTGAGTGTCGAAGGCTTTGAAAGTGATCTAGTATCCAAGTTTTACTAAAAATTTACTTCTTCTAATTGCGCTTTATTTTATAAATCTTTATTTAAACGTTCATTCGTGATGAATAGAAGTTTTTTATTATTATTAGAACAAAACAGACAACATACCTCGTGAATAAATCCTAAATGTACTAATTCTTCCGAAAGATGCGTCGCTGAATCATCTTGAGAGACTTGGCATGTTAGTTGTCTATTCATTTTATCATCCATCCGGAGTAGTATTGTCATCTGAAAACACTGCACATTAAAATGTATAAATATCATTTTTTTAGTTCATTAAGCGATATAATGGTTGTTACAATATAATGTAAAAGAGAACATCTATGTGGTGTGCATTATGTAAATATAAGAAAATTTTCAGTGTCTTCAATGCTCCCCAATTGATTTTTTTTTATTAAAGAATTTATTTTTTTCTCCACTAGCAAGGTCTTGGTTATGGCATGGTCATAAATAAAATCCCCTTCTGCAGTTCACTTCCTGCAGTTTAACTATATGGCAGCATTTTGCAATTTTGCAATTATACGAAAAATGTAGAAATGAAAAGATGTATGTTGAGTGAGTGGTGTTGTCAAAATTTGAGATTTAAAAAAAAATATGTTTATCGTTTATGGGTAGACAAATATTAATGAACTCACCATTAGATCACAGCTGTCTTCTCTTGGCTTCACACTACACATCATATTCACTACTTTCCTAGTTTCTACATCTACAGGTTCTGGCGTCACTGACTTCACAGACTCCGTTGGTTCTGGTGATATAGCTCTTGGTCGCGGTGGCGGAGGTTGCCGGGCCGGAAATGCAGTCAAAGGATAAATACCATATCTGTTGATGTGACGTAATAAATTTAAAAAAAAAAGAAAGATTAAAACAACTTATTAGATAGTTTCCCATCCTCATTTTGCACAATCAGTTTCTTTTCTTGTTGCTTCTTTCTCTCTTCCTCTCTCCAAAAACGAAAATTGCATGAATAAATTTGGTGAAAGCTTCATACCTCACATCTTCCACAAATTTTTCGAGCTTCTCAGCTGATGGCACATCAGCTAATCTCACTTCAACGGGATCATTAGCTCGAGGAATATCCGCAAGAATAATATCGGGTTTATACACTCTTTGCATTGCTTCGTCAATTATCGTTTCTGAGAAATTAGCTGCAAAAATATATAAATTATTAATTGTTTTTTTCTAACTTCTGAGCCTGTATGTTAAAAAAATCACAACTTTGTCTCCGTGATCACGTACTTTCGAGCCAAGATTTTCAGAGCAGAATATTTTTCTTTTAAAAAAGTTGATTTTGGGACTGACGATTTATTTGGCAGAAAAGAGATTCTTCAACAAAATGAAAAAGCTCTCTTTTATTAAATATGGAGAAAAAAGAAACTTATCAACACCAAATCAACGTCATTTCCCAATGATGGCGATCAATCAACTGACGAGAAAATTAAAAGATTATCACATCAATCCCCGTTTTTAGATTCCTTTGTACCCAGCTGAAGGAAATCAAGATGAAAATTACAAATGATTTTTTTTTCCTTTTGCTTTAATAAAAGGTAAACGGAAGGAATAATATAAAAATGTCACTGCAACTGACATTTTCTTCATTCCACATTTTTTGGAATAAATTAAGGTCATCAGATCAGAGAGACAATGATAGAAAAAAAGAATGTTTAATAAGGTACTAACGTGCTGTATCAACTAGACAATGCGCCGCTAATAGTTTAAGCGAATGAACTTCAAACAAAAGTGGATGAAATAATAATTCCCTAGCACTATCTCGTTCGGCGGGGTCTTTATTCAGGCACTTTAGGATGAAGTCCTTTTGTTGAGCATCATCGAGGCTTTCGATTGTTCGTGTAATCATTTCCTCAGTGACTAGTGTTCCGGAATCGCCGTTGCCTTGTATTTCCAAGCCGGCCATTTCCAATGCACACATACCAAATGAATAAATATCTATGGCAGGTGTCAGGGCAGCTATGAGATTAAAAAAAAAGGATATTATATACAATCATATAGTTGACCAAAACAACAAAACTAACATCACTGTTTTATTCGATTTTATTCCAAAACAAAAAAAAACAGTGCATTCAACCTCTATAAAAATATTTGTTTGACTTTGCCAAAGGGCGAAAGTTTAAGGTCAATATTTATGTTTTGTATTGTGGCTTTTTGGTTTTATATTCCCAGTATTTTTGTCTCTTGGATTTGGCTGACAAAAAAAGTTTTTTTTTATCAATGCGATAAATTCGCCGAATTGAAATACATTTTAATACAAAGTCCCATTCATGGGATTTATATAAAATTTACTATTTTGTGAGAAAAAAAAGAATAAATAAAATGAAAATTCTATGAACTTGAGCGTAAATGATTGAATACAATTTATCATCAAACTGAATTAGTAATTTCGCATCGTGTTTCTGTGTAATCCATTTCTATAGAATAACACTTGAATTGCAACACATCACACACAGAATGTGAGAGAAATTATTCACTTCCATGTGAATCACACACATTTTAAATTCTTATGTGTAATTAAGACACGGCGCCATAAAGTTACTGTGGCATTTATAAATTTTTGTGAATTAAATAACCAATAGAAAATGAAGAATCGCGAAAAGATCAAACGTACAAATGATACAAGATAAATTAGATAAATATAAAATATCACCTACCACCATATTCTGGTGCAATAAAGTGCATATTCTTCATATTATCCCTGCATGTCTTTACATGATGATGAATGGCATCGGGAGCTACACTACCAATCTTTACTAGACCATTGTGTTGAATAAATATTGTATCACAGGTAAGGTTGCCGTGTATAATTGGCGGCGAACAGGAATGCAAATAACTATAAATGAAAATAATTGGAAGAGAAAAAAGCCAAATTAAGTTATCTCACTATCAAATATGATTATTCATAATTAAAATTTGATGAACCTTAGAGCTGATAATATTTGTGTACACCACCGCCTCCACGCTTGCAGTGGTAGTTTCTTAACATTCCTCTTAGTCCGTTTTAGGAACTGTTTCAGTGACCCGGAGGACATGTACTCAGTTATAAATATTACCTGTGGAGACAACATACATCCAAGATTTCAGGATTAAGAGCATAGCAGCATTTAATACACCATTGCATTACACCGTATTGAGTTCTTTTCTTTTATTCGTGTAATGCAGATGACATTATCCATTCTTTTTCTTTATAATCAAAAAAGGAAATACTAATAAAATTCGTAGGATAACGCATATTTAATGCAAATTACTTTAATTTGTTAAATTGTGTCAATATGTACTTTAAAACAAAACCTCAAAATATTTGGAAAACTTTTATAAAATAAAATTCATATAATAGAGGTTCAATTAATGAACGAAATATTAATTAACCTAATTAAAATATTTAAATTTTATAAACAATTTACTCATTCTAAAGGAAAATCTCAAATATATCATTTGATTATGTTACTGTTATATTTTGTAGAGTTTAATTCTTAAAAATATTTAGCGTTTAAATTTCAGATTAAACGAAATTATTTTATCTATCAAAACTTTTTTTTTATCTTGAAAATTCGATATTTCTTTGCTTGCTCTCATTCAAAATCGAAAAATTATGCTGAAAATTCAGTAAAATGATTTTTTAAATGATAAAATTAAGTCTTTCTGTAAAAAAAAGTGTCGCTTTTTTCGAATTGTTTGAGAGATTTTATACATAATCCATCAATACGATTTTTAAAAGAATATTAAAAAAAATATTTTTTGAGAAAGAGTACCTACCCTAGGCTTATCGTTATGTGTATCGGTCCAATACCGATGAAACTTGACTATATTTGGATGTTCCAGTTGCGTTAAATTCTCGAAAACTTGTTGGATTTTTTCTTCTTGCAGCTTGAAATCCTTTCTTTCGGAAAATTGAACTTCGTTCCATACAACCTCGACACCCTCCTCTGTGTCCATTGCCAAGTGAGCACAGTCGATACCGGGAACATCTCTCTGTTCCACCTGGAAATGAATAATCAAACAAAAATGTTAACCTCCATTGAAAGCTTTTGTGAACATTTTAAGAGACTCATTCAATATTATATATGTAAGTAGTTTTGTTTCGCAGAATGTTCAAACACTCATTGTGGCGTCAGCTTAGAAGAATTTTTTTTTTGGGAGGAGTGCAACTCGCAAAAAGAAGAAAACATTGCAAACGAGTCAGAAACATTAAAGTTTTTATTGCAATCCCTGAAAACCCGGAAATATTTCACTGCGAAATGATCAAGCAGAAATAGTCGTTTGAGAGTGAGACGGATGGATTGGGAGGAGAACCGCTATGTGGGAAAATAAAAGAAAAAAAAATCTGCAAAAATAGTGAGTTGACTGTATTTTCAATTCATAGATAAACAACTTTTTTTTTCTTACGGTCTATCCTCCCAAAATATGCGTCGTTTTGTGGCTCAAAGACCTTGGTGTGTGGGTATTTGATTCATTCAAAAATACTAAATCACTACACTAATGAGAGTCGGCTTATAATAGTGATTATAAAATAGACCAAAAATAATACACAAAACATGATCCTGACTTTATTGTTTCGCTTTTAACGAATTTGTGACTTTTCATCTCTCCATTTTCACAACTAAATGGCGTATTTAATTTTGATAGATCAATTGCATGTTTACTTTCACTGTGAAATTATGAGGTTGAATTGAACATAATGTACCTTTTATTTTAAATGAATGGATTTTAAATGACACAGATAAAAATAAAAATTAACAACCTGGTAACACTGAATAATAATTCTTCCTTTCTTCTGTTACTAAACTGTTAGAGGCTTTAAATCACACGTGGACAGGACACACATGGGTTAATTTTTCTGTACCTACATCTTAAAATGTATGAAAAGTTGTACGTAAAAATTTCAACCTTATCAGTAGCAAAAATTCCACAAATATCTTTCTCAATGATTTTGTGTGTCAAGCACTGAAGCCACGCACACAAATATCTACCTGCTTCTAAGAAAATACATGCTGTATTATGTATATTTTTACTAATATCTCAATTTTGTGTGTATTGTTGATATTTTTACTACATTTGTACAAAAAAATAATTAAGAGATGCATTGTTGCGCAAATAAAACGAATATAGGGGAGACCGGGGTAAAAAAAGTCATTTTCGAATTTTCAAATGCCCATTTCTCCGAAGTTATTAATCGGAAAAATCGGAAAAAATTCTGATGGAAAGCCTTACCAACCTATAATTTTTGACAGTAATTTGGAGGTTGTGCGATCAGTACTTTAGGAGTTAATAAAGAAAATAAATTTTTGGCCCATTTCCCAAACTTTTGCGTATTGGGAAAAACGCGTTTTCCGATACTTTTCCCTTAGTAATTTTCCAATCTGATAATTTTTCTCACTACCTGGGTTAGTGCAGAAAACGTTGCCAAGGTGTATTTTTCATTAACTTTTAATGATTTTTCTGTACAATTATTTGAATCAAAACATACCCCTTGGGGTAGATCGGGTCAACCCATGTAAATCATATGGGAGTTCGAAATTTTCGACATATTTTCTATCCATTTGTTGCAAAATGGCGTGTTTGAGAAAATCGCAAAATTCTCTGTTTTAGTTGATAGAAAAGTGAAATTCCTTGTCGCGGATCAAAAGGTGAGAAGTTTAGCTATCAACTACTATCAATCTCTCAGGTGGAAAATCATTGGAAATGTCGGAAAATTCGACCGACTTTATTTAGCCAACTGGTGACTATATTTACCCGCCGCGTCTAAAAAAAGTCAGAAGCGGAAGGCTTTAGGAAAAGCTCGAAAACTCATATTTCCCGTGGAGATAGAGAAAAATGGTCTGAGACAAAGTTGTAGGCCAGGAAATTTCCTATAAGAATGACCTATCGAGGAAATTTTCTTGTCCTTGGGGAATCCTGCAGATAAGGATTTATGCAAATTGACTTTTTTTACCCCGGTCTCCCCTAATGTTTTTTTTTGTATATATACAAACAAAAACATGAAGGCTTATAAGTCTACAAATATCACATGAGACGTTCTGAGACGTAGTAAAACGAGTTCATTGGTGAATAGCTTCTAGGTAGATTTATATACTACTTACTTATACTTGTGTAGAATTATATTCATACAAAAACAATACGATTAAATGACGTAGAAAACAAACATGATTATGTTGATGAATTAATTGAAGGTAAAATTTTTTAAAAACATAATAAATAAGGGATGGTCACGTTATTTTGGAAACTCGGGGACTTTCAAGAGCGATTTTCAAGCCAATTTTGAAACCAAAAATTCGAAATTTGCTTGCAATCTTGTTAAATGACCAAATATTGATAAGAAAACAGTAATTTCGATTTAGAAAATAAATTTTTGTGCTCAAAAATATTATTTGAAATTCTCACATTTTGGCCATTTTGTTCCTGTAGAGTTTCCAAAATAACGTGACCATCCCTTAATTAATTATTTTGTTTTAATAAAAAAAATTAAAACAAGTTTCAATTACGCATAATCCAAGAGAAGTTTCCCTAAACATACAGCTTAGAGAGTATCAAAAATTCCATAATAAAATCTGTTTGTTTTCAACAATGAATAATAAAGATAAAAAACAATTTCTTAGATAATGGTAAGAATGTAGAATTTTCCAACAAAATGCAGAGATAATTTCAGTAAAGTACAATTATTTTGCAGAAAAGCGTTTAATGACGCACAAGAACAACACCCGAGGATGGAAAAGTAAGTAACCTATGTACATAAATGAGAGACAATAGCAACAAAGTAAGCAAATAATATTGCTTTCGGAATTATATTGTGCGGTTGTATTTTGAGAATAAAGTTTTTTGATAAAAATAGCATATTATGGTATGTAAGATGGGAAATAAATTGTCGCATTGTGAATTTTGGGGATAAAGAGACACATTCCTCTTAGGTCTGGTGCGTATAGACGGTTGTAAAGAAAATGTATTTACATTAAAGCAAATTAGTAGGTACTAATCTAACATTTTCCGCAATGTAATATTCTTTTATTGCAATTTAATTTTCAGTATAATTTTATAATAATACATGAGACAGTGTTAATTTTAGCACATTTTAGAACAAAATAAACTTCTACACGTTTTTACTTATGCTCATCTTTATCCTACTTGAGTTTTATGCATAATATGTAAATTGTTGTAGACTGATAATAATTTGGATGTTGATAGGGACAGGTGCGCGCGCGAATTGTTGGTTTGAAATTTTCATTTCAATGTAAGTTAGAACAGAAAATATATAAATCACTCATACAGCTAGAATACATATAAATAATCTGATTGAAATGACATGACATTGAATTTTATTTAATAATATTATAGATAGCTTCTTTTCTACCTATATGTATGTATTCTATATATCGCAAAATTCTATTGGCAGAAACAGCTCAAAAACTTGAACTTAGAGCATATGAAAATTATTAAAATTAATTAAGATGCTAATTTCTAACTTGGCAACTAATGTTTTTCGTTGTTGTATTTTAGAACCACATGATGTCTTTTTTGACACATATCACGTACAATAAAGAAAATTGAATTTATTGCCTAGACAGTCATCTATAAGATCGTATATATATTAGATCGCTTTTTCATTAATATTACCCATCCTCAATTATTTTCCTTTTTGCTCACATTCAAACGTGATGTATATAATAGTTTAGAAAGTGCCATACTGAATAGAAGAAACAATAAAATACAATGAATTAATGTCTTTTTAAATTATTCACAGAGACAGAAAGGAGAAAAAGACAATAAAATACAGAGGTCAAGAGCACTTATTGTTTAAAATATATTTTTGCCACGTTGTTTAGCGAAATAGCCAAGTAGTAATGCACTAAAGTCACTTCATTGTTGTATTTTGCGAAGTTTAGTTTCATAATTCTAATAACCACAGAAAGTCTATAAATAGAAAACAAAATATACCTACAATATTGCATTCAAAATTATTGCAAAATATTATTGTTATAATGTGAATGTGAATATAATTAAATAAATAGAAACATTCGAGAATGAAAGTGACATCGGTGAATGATAGAAAATATCATGAAAACCAATAAAATGTGTAGAAAGGTGTAATTCAAAATTATTATACATACAAAGATCATTTGGAGCAATTTATACTTAACAATATGACATATAAAGACATTTATTTGTTGCAATAATTTTCACATGTTCAAATTGCATTAAATAAACATAAAATCCAATTTACTTTAATCATTTTCACACATCTTTTAGTGTGTTTTCTTTGGGACACTAAATTGAATCGGAACATATTTAATTAATTGTATATAGAGCAATTAAATGATTATTCATCATTATACATATAGTACATAATGTGTAAAATGTGCAATGAGACTTGAGATGTACATATTTCGTGAATAGCAGAACTTGCATTACTTTATGTACAGTAGTGGAAATTTAATTAAAGACACCTCATTCGTCAATTAAGAGAAACGTTGAGTTAATTTTGAAATTAAAAGCGAACTTTTCACTAAAGATTTTTGAGAATACAAAGCAATTGGGGTGACTGACAATGATTCCCAAATTTAATTTGTGAGCTATAAAATTATTAGAATGCACATGCCACTAACTATTTTACCGCGACTGTAAAGTGTATCCCATGCTTAATCAAAAACTCGTGCCAAAATATCCAATTATAAAACATTTTTAATAGAATGGCGCCTTAACATGAAATATGTAGTGCTATATATAATGTACACAGAAACATTCATGCATTTTGTGCAAATTATCCAAGTTTCCTTACATATCAAAAATTAGTTTAGTAGCCACAATTAAAGAATACAAAGCATTTTTCTCTTTCAAAAATTAAAAAAAAGAGAGAAAGAGAAAAAAATTGCATCTGTGTTATGAGGGCACTTTAGTGGTTTTTCTTTACGCTGATGACAGACTATGGTTCATAAAATTACTTTTATATTTTTACACTTTGAATTTCAATGTGATGGCATTTTCTGGCGAAAAAAAAAGATAAGAGAAAATATGTGAGACTTTGAGCTGTTACGTCGTTTTGCCTTCATGTAAAATTTGCTGGTGATATTTTGTTTCCTCAATTTCCCAACAAAATTCTTTCACAACCAAGAAAAAAAATTATACAAGGAAGTTACTCGAACATTTTTATCCTCTAGACACACCACAACTCTCTTCATTTTAGTCTTTCATTATTCTTTCTCCTTCGTTCTTATGGTGCACAACATACCACACACTCGTTCTTAATAATAAACAAAACAACGAGTTTTCAGAAACAAACTTGTGCATGACGCTGATTTTGTCCTTCGTTTATTGCGTTACACACATTTTGGATTCTTGACAAAATCCACTCAATATATCATGATAAGAAAACACTTTTCATTCACAAGAAATAACCAAAGATCCCAATAATTCATGAAAAGATTTTTCTTTTTTTCCTAATTTAAATTTGAAGTATAAAAAGGATATAACTCTTTGTGTTAAAAAAAAAAACGCGAAATCCTTATTTCTTTTAAATTAATCTCATAGCCATTAGGATTAAATCTCGCTTGAAATTGAAAATTTTACGAAAGGTTTCTCTTTTTTTTTTTTCTTCTTTCATTTTACAAGACAAAAAAGGAAATCACATAATGATAGCTGAGTAAGTAAGATTGCTTGTCTCGCGTGTTAATCACACCAATTTGGAAACCAATAAAGAGTAGTTTTCTTGCAGTTGCTAAAAATAGCTTTGTATATATAGTTGGTATAGGTAGGAAAATATATAATAGTATACATGTGTTGTGAATAAAAAACGTTCATTGAACTTTCATTTACCTGATTTTTGATCGAAGGTTAATTTTTCTGTTATATCTTTTTTGAAATTAATTAAGGAGTTCTCAGCAACATCAAGATTTATTGATAAAATACAGAAAAGAATTATTCGTAAGAAAAAAGAATTCACGTGTTCAGTGTACTTGTTTAAATAAGAACACTACACCCTAACGAAGAAATGAATAGAATGAGTGTATCAATAGCCTTAATTTCTATAGATTTATTGATCTTACCTGAAATCCTTAATTTCTTAATGCTAAACCTAATGAAGTTTTTATTAGGTCAATCTCGCAACCATAGTTGAGATAAGATTTCTTTTTATTAATTTCTAAACTCAAACACTCAAGTGTTAGTCTGTGTTTTTTTCATAATTAACAGATTAGATAGCATAAAAATTTAATTTACACTTCTCGATTCTATTTTTGGACACACAATTTTTATTCTTGAATCATTTTTACTTGATACTACCGTTGTCGAGTGTACGTGTTGTCAATTAACACTCAAACTGATCACATTTGTTGAGGGAAATTACCGAAAAATTTCACAATTATTAACACTCATTGACAGTAAGATTAGGGAGTTGATACACTTTTTCCGTATAAGTGTTATCATGTGGTTTCCATTCATATTTTTATCAAAACTTTCTGGGAAAATTATTATCAAAATAATATTCAAAGTGTAGCGCCTGTGTGTATCTATTATGCGGATGCACCTTTATTAATAGCTTTTGTTTTATATGGGAAAATTAAAATTCTAATTGCGTGCTGCAATATATATTTTGTTTGGGTAGATAATTCGTAGACTAATCGTAATTTTGCGATAAATTAAGTTCTAAAATGATTCTTGTTTATTTTTAAAACAGGAAATAAGTTGACTAACGTTTAATTTCTCTTAACTTTTTTGTTTTAATTTTACTGTAGATAAAAAAATTACTAGAATCGTAGTTTTAGTCTAACATAGGTTCAGATATAGAAAGAAAATTTACAATGAATGAATCCAAAAGTTTAGTGTTACGTATAACAATGAATACACTGGGATAAGTCATACAATATGGAATTTGGTGAATGAGAAAAATAGTTCAATTATCAAATGATGTGACTTCTATTGGGTGCCAAGGTCACTCATGATGATGATGATGTGTCTAACAACTTGATACTCATTCAGACAATGTTGCCTTAAAATGTTTTATTTGTCACAATTATTTTGTTAATCTGAATAATTTCGTCAATTGCACCTCAACACTTTAGGATTGTGTTTTATACGCGTAAAGCTTCCTTTAACACTTGAGTCTGAATATTCAATCAAAATTGCAAAAAAGTCAAGAATATTCTTATAACTACTTAAAAGTCAGATACATTCTTTGCGACATAAGAAGTTTAATAGACTTTTAGAGGAAGGAAATTTTCAATCACTTGACAGGAAATTGAATGCAAAAAACCGCATTTGAGCTACAGATCCTTTATACATATATGTAGGTATTAACATCTATATATAAACGAGAGATAATATACATAGAATATTTCTTGATTTAATTCTAAATGATATTGAATTGTTACATCAAAATGTCAACAAGTCACGCAAACTCTTCCATTTACAAAATCTTTTTCGTATTTTACTGTCTGTCTCTCTCTCATCATGCTGTGAGCGGAAAAGGCATCTACATAATATATATTTATACATAGAATACTTTGTTGTAAAAAAAATTGTCAACTAAATAAAAGTCAAGTAACTGTTTCGGCATGGTGCGAATACAATTTTTACAAAAAAATGTATTCAACTTGTCTGTCTTCACCGAAAGTTTTACTTTTTGAATATTTATCATCTGATTAATAACAATTTATGTCCCATTTAAAAAAAAAGAATGTAGGTATTGAGAAAAAGTTAATTTTCTTTTTTAGAATATTTTTGCAGTTTTCGTTATTTTACATGAGTTTCGTAAAATCAGTGAGCATAGTAAAAGTTAGGATATGATAAGTTTTAGCAAGTAATACCTATGTATTACATGTTATAGTTACAGGGAGCGAAATAACTTTATGGAAATATGTACAACATGTTGGAAATGTTGGAAAAAAAGAAGAGAAAATGTCAAGGTAAGCTACTTTTCACCTCTAATTGATCCTATGCCGAAAAAGAAAATCGCGAAACAGCCCATAGCAACACTGATAATGATTTCCATCATTCCATAGAAAGAGTATAGAATGAGGAACTATACAAAAAAAAACTATAGAAAACACATGGCAAGAGCGGTAAATCGCTATCACACTATGAATAGCAATGTCCGGTGAATTTAAATCTCATCACTATAATGGTAAATGATATTAGGTACAATTTATATGCAGGTGAAGAGAGCTCATTCACAAAAAAGGACAAATTGAGTGTGATACAGGTGAGTCACAAAACATTTTATTATATAAAAATGAATCTTTATATAGGTATGTAACTCACCGAAAATTTTCCATTAACCCATTCAACACACGCCAGTTTTTAAGAAGTTTTTTTTTTTAATAGGACCAGTTGAAGATATGGAATGAATTTCCAGAAAGATTTACACATTTAAAAAAAATATTATTTAGAAATCAATGAAAAAAATTCATTCAAATGAAATTCAAAGAAATTTGATGGAATGGGATTTTGGATGTCAAACAATCGGTTAAAGGAGAGACTCATCACGCAGGTCCAGTCCAAAAGAACTTTGAATGACTCACACAAGTTGAATACGCATTGCTTGAATATTTTAACCAATTTCATAAGTTATTTAAATGTTATTATAATTTCCAAAAAGTATGCGAATTCAATAACAGCTGCAGATAAGAAAATCTAGAAATTGTTGCAATTTACCAACTTTGTAAAGAAAGATTAAAAATAAACTAATTTAAGGAACACGTAAGGTGACAATTACCCTATTAAAAATTTTTACCTCTTCATTTTCTCACATTCAGTTTATGGTCTTGTCTAGATAGAATCAACAAAGTCATTTTATAGATTAATTCACTAATTAAGTATTGAACATATGACTTTACATCATGTGAATCGTCTGCACGCATATGTATAAATACATAGGCAAGCATTATATTGGCATCATGACTAATTGACACATTTATTGCTACTCGCGAACCAAATCTAATTAAATTATTCCAAATGCGAATTTTCCATGATCATCATATTTTTATGTCTCATAGTTAAATTAGAGATGTTATATATTGGCTTCTTCATACATATGCTACAACAATGGTATCAAGGGTATCAAGTAAATGACATAGTATGTATTGTTTTCCTTTTTTGTACCGTTTTCTCACTACATGAAACATTCACTAATATTTGGTGTTTTAATGTTTTTAAATCTTTAAAGACATCTCTAATTCTTGGTATTCTATATACCTACATATCTCATTTTATGAGCAATTGTTTCAGTTATGATACCTTGAAATACTAGGGGAGACCGGGGCTAATAAAGTCACTTAAGGGTTTGGAAAAAGCTTAAAATATCATATTTCCTAGCTAGATAGAACAAAATGATCTGAGAACGAGTTGTAGGGCAGTAAATTTCCTAAAGAAATGAGCTATACATTTCGCTTTATCTATTTGGGAAATATGATATTTTGAGCTTTTTCTAAACCCTTAAGTGACTTTTTTAACCCCGGTCTCCCCTATTGTGAATAATTGTTGCAAAATTTTGTAACAGGACTAATATTCCGTAATCTTAAGTGTTTGCATCAACATCACTTATTTTGTAATTGAGTAAAATGAGCTAATAGGCTTGAAATTGAATTTTTAGCATCCATAAGGCTACTCGAACAATACAATAATACTTGTTTATGCTGTAGATTCAACAGGCGACAAAAACAACAAAATGCATCTTTATTTTTACAATAAACCTGCCATCTTAGTATCGCTCGTAACCCCTTCGTACATACTGATATCATAAATCAGTAAGTTTTATATAAGAAAATTGTCAAGTGAATTATGCATATTCTCAATTAAATGCCTTTATCGTCTGTTGGCTCTCTCATATAAATAAATTATACAGACAAAACAGACAAAAAAGGAATATATAAACAGAAAAAGCAACACGAGTACGAGACGAAGCACATGACTTGGAAGAAAACTCATATATGGCAAAATGATACCAAATGTGCTTGAAGATTTAACTGAATTAGCTCTTTTTATCACACTCAACATTCTCATATTATCAATTTGATAAGTGTGATTTTATTTACAAACATGACTATCCCCGGACAAATGCAAATATACACCAAGCTCCAACATGTGCTTTTTAGCATCTACCCATTAACAGTTAGACTCCAAATGTATACATAATGTGCGATTTGGCAGTACTTATTCAAATATTTATGCAACTTACTATTGCAAAAAATATATAATTTAGCACATCAAAGTGAAAGACATGAATTCTATGGGATGCTTTCGAAGAAAAAGCCATATGATGGTATGTAGTTAGTTTTTTTAATTCATATAATTTATTTTAAAGTCATTTTGTTCCTTTTAGCTGTGATTCTTTCTTCAAAGAATTAGCTGTGATTCTTTCTTCAAAGAAGCACAGCTTCTGTGTACACTCAAAAATGCAAAGTCGTCAGATCGGGCTCAAACTCGGGATGAGCACGAATTAGGGTCCCTACATTCCAAAAAACGTATGCGCCAAAAATTGTTCCGTCCGTCCGTCCGTCCGTCCGTCCGTCCGGCCGGAGTATAAAGGTATATTGCGAGAGAACGGTAGTAGATAGAGACTTGCGGTCAACGGCAAAGTTTAAATATCGGGTGGAAGAAATCCGATTATGAGGTCAAATCCACTCCCCCACCCCCCCGTCCGCCATTTTGAATAACCTCAAAATTTTGTTTTCGCTATATCTCAGCCGCTATTATAGCTAGAGGGCTGAAATTTTGATATGTTGTAGGGGCCATCAAGGCCTTTCCAACGATATCTCATTTTCGAAAATCGGTCAAGCCGTTTAGTCAATATGGCCGCCACAATTTTTCATCGAAAATCGACCATAACTCGAGAACGGCTTGACCGATTTTGGTCAACTCAAGCTCAAATGAAAGATATTAACGAGCCCTACAACTGCTCGGAACATCACAAATTCAAAAAAAGACCGCAAGTGGCGCTAAAATCAAAAGCAAAATTTTCGATGAGTTTTCGATGAATATCTCGAGCACCGCTTTGTAGATTTGCTTCATATTTTGATATGTTATAGCTGACTATAATATCTTTCACCATGCCAAAAATGAAGAAAATCTATGTAGCCGTTCCGGAGATATCGCTTTTTAAAGTTTACGTGTCATATCTTGAGCTAGTTAAGTCCCGCGCCCCGCGAAGCGGGGCGTTTTATATATACATATACAAAAGTAAAGTGAAATATATGTATATAAATGCATAGATATATACATTATATATACATATAAAAATGCAAAGATAAATATATATAACTGCAAAGATAAAAATTAAATATAGCATGGATGGAACAGTATAAAGCGAAAGTACGGTAAGTAAAACTTACGGGCTGTGATTCTTTCTTTGTCAGTAAAATGTGAAAATGACTGAAAATTGAGGATTGGCAAATTTTGAGGAAGGCTTTCTCGCGTACTGAATCACAGCCAACGCCCACGATTAAGGCTTCTCACAAAATTTCTGCGCGTTGGCTGTGATTCAGTGCGCGAGAAAGCCTTCCTCAAAATTTGCCAATCCTCAATTTTCAGTCATTTTCACATTTTACTGACAAAGAAAGAATCACAGCCCGTAAGTTTTACTTACCGTACTTTCGCTTTATACTGTTCCATCCATGCTATATTTAATTTTTATCTTTGCAGTTATATATATTTATCTTTGCATTTTTATTTTTCAAGTTATCCTTTATATTGTATTTTTGTTACAACGTTATAAGGATAAAAAAAGAATAGCGCTATAATGGCACGGTTTAGTGCAATGAAATAGCATGGTGGATAAAAAGTTAATCTCTATTTGGAAGGTAGAGGGTGGCGATTTGTTTGACGGGAGCTTCGTGTGATCAACAATCATTATAATCACCAAGGAGTGGAGTGTTGATAGGCGACAACTTTATACATTATTTTGCAGCACTGTACTGCTTGCTGCTGATGTGTCCAACTTAAGTGGCTCCCATATGTCCGTGACCAGAAATGTGTGTATACTCCATGAGGAGAGAAGTTGCCAGTCGCCACTCGACGTGGAAATGAGTATCGTCTCTATACGGTCCAATGAACATAACGCCGGGAAAGTTAAGTATGTGTGCCTGTGCACATATATATATATAATTATTACTCATAATCATCCCACGTTATTTTGGTTTATATTTCACAGGTAGATATCATTTTTATGTACATACATGCATCGTTGAAATATATAAGGCTACCTATCAAAAAATGCATATTGGCGGTGTAGATGCTCTATAAAAAAAAAAACGACTACAAAAGAAAAGTTTAAGAGTTAAAAACTTTTGTTAATTATTCATTAACCTCTTCAATTTGAATGGTTTACTTCCTTTTTGAGAGGATTTTTTCGTAAGCAAATTTGAATTTTTTTCTTTCAAGTCTTTACCGTATACGTATAATTTATAACAATTGCACGATAAACCTACAAAAAAACACATGCTCCCCATACGTATTATGTACATTGCAAATATATAATTTGTTGTGAGAGTAAAGTTACACGTGTTGACGTGAAATTCAAAATGACTTCGCAGAACAAATCAATAGTTCAGGGCACATGGGAAATGTGCTAAATAAAGTTTGTTGATAAGCCTAGGTCAAATGCCGCAAAACGCACTTTCCTGGTATTTTTTTTCTCTTTAAATTATCTTGTATATTATTTATATAAATACACACGTACAGTGATAAATTACTCACAGTTTGAATCTGCTTATTTTTAGATTTAGTTATATTTACATACACGTGGAAACAAATGGAGTAAAAAATTTCTCAATTAAATTCCTCCAATTCCGCGATAGATATTCGTGAATGTTTTTTTTAATCTGCCTTTTCATATAAAGATGTCAATGTTCCGTGAGATTTTTCGCTTTTTGATTTCACGTTTTGTAGTGAGAGATTTTTTTTTCAAATTGTGGCTTCTTTGCTCAAAAGTCCCCCCAAGTGAAAATTTTGTATTATAATATTTTGTTTAAAAAAAAAAGCCATGAATAAAATAAAAACAAGCAAAAGTCACAATTTGTATACAAAAAATAATAATAATAAGTTAGTATGTGAGATGATTCAAGCATCTTTTAGTGGGATTTAGATTTAAATAAACAATGATAGACTACGTTGTATATATTGTCAAAGGAAGAAGTGACTAAATGCAAAAGTGATTCACATGGAAACAATGGGCTAAAAGATAATAAAAAAAAGGAACGATTTTATATGTATAGGAGTTCGTTTATGCCAATTTAGTCATCTCGCGCATGTATTCCTCCCGTCTGACTCCTACACACCACGCACAGTGCAAAACCATGGATTATTTTGAACTCCAGCCACTTGTTCTGAATAAATTAGCAATGCAATTAATATTGAATCTTCTCATGTATGCGATGTATATAAAAAAAAGTTGCAAACTCGCAAAGTTATCAACACTTTTTATGGAATACACATTATGGCTACTTAAAAGGTGTGTCTGATGTTGATCACCAGAGAGAAGATCAGAGAGCGCCAGACAAGAAAAAGTATATTGTGGTATAAGAAGAAGCAGTCATCTCTGATCTTTCTCTCTTTCCCATTTTCTCTTATAATTCCACTCAAACGCAAACACGATCCTATGATATGAAAAGAGTCTATTAATAGATACGGAATGAAGGGATTACTAAAACAGCGAATCTACGAGAAACATGAAAAGATATTGAGTCATCATCAGACATACTTAAGTATATATAAAGTTTAGCAGCATTGGAAGGTTAACCAGTTTTGGTTTTTTTTCGCTTTACATTCTCTGATCTGAAATGCTTTTTTTTCAAAGTGGAAAAAAATGTAGAATCTCTAGAAATGATGCTAATGCAAATCATGTCGTTAGTTTATTAACAGTTTGTTGTATCTATTTGAGAATATTCTCGATGGCACAATTTTTGCTAATTGGAATCTTAAGAAAAAAACTTTTCAAATTCGTTTTAAGATAAAAAGTCATAGCAAATTAATTTATTCAATACGTGCACTCAGAACTGATAATTGTGCAATGGTTATAAATTATATACATACATAATACATATTATGAGTGAAACATTTTAATAAATTTATCGAATAAAATTTCCTTTTATCTCAATTAAGTGGTAGGTTTTTCAGCAAAATGGATTAAATGGCATTTGGCCAAAATTAAATTACTTTTAGACATATTATGAACTATATACATACATATATTGGTTTTTTAATGCTACATAAAGGAATTGATGGCGGAATGTATGAAGGATGATCCTCTATCGCAGAACAATTTAAACCCATTCCATCTTGTAGAGGATCAAAAAACATTGAAGAATCGCGAGAGAAACTCCCCAAAATCCACTGGGATCACATCGAAAAGTGCAAATAAAAATTGCCAAAAAATTCAAATATTGCGACGCCATTCGACGTTTTTTTCCCTATAAAAAATGTTTCAAAAGTTTTCTGTAGACTTGTCGCTCATTTTCTGTAGAGTTTTTTCTAGTCAAAATAAATGTTTATTTTTTCGTTTCTGGAGTGATTTCTACATCTGAATCTGTGAAATCTTCTGCTCCTTGGAAGTCTGTGCATCTAATGATACTCTCAAAGCACTGAGAAAACAAACTAATTGCGAGTTTATTGCTGTGAATAATTTCATGAGACTTCCGGATGTCTTGACATTGCAGCCTCCTCGAGAGTGGATGCAACAAGGAGGAGGACATGGAATTTCTGTTCACTACCCATTGATTCAATTTCAATGTGCCGGAGCAAATCTTTCGCTTCCGGAAGTCCCAAATTCTACAGCAAAACCTCGTGGGCATTCTGCAGAAAAGAACTCTGAGAGGCAAAATGAGAGTTGAGAATCACTTTTGTCAGCTCCAGGAAGTCATTGCTCTTGGGAAAGATGTATGAGAAGACGGTGATGAAGATTTTGTGGACTTCCTCAGTGTTACAATCCGCGGAAGGAGACTTTCCGGAGGAATTCCAGAATAGCTTTGAGGGCAGTTAGTTCTGCGACTCTCAGAAATGTCTTCCGTGCTGGTCATGATTTGCTTGATGACTCCGTCGAATGTTTCCGGATACTGACTACTAAACTGATTTCTACATCTGAATCAGGTATATTGCGCTGGATGGGATTCAACTCGGTAAGATTTGCTTAAATTCTCACTGCCAAAAAGGCCCAAAAAAATGTAAAAATATTTGTTTTGATTTGCAAGGGGCTGGTTCTATCAACCTCCCTCAGCTTCATTTCGCTGTGGATCACTTGATTCAGATGTAGAAATCACTCCAGAAACGAAAAAATAAACATTTATTTTGACTAGAAAAAAACTCTACAGAAAATGAGCGACAAGTCTACAGAAAACTTTTGAAACATTTTTTATAGGGAAAAAAACGTCGAATGGCGTCGCAATATTTGAATTTTTTGGCAATTTTTATTTGCACTTTTCGATGTGATCCCAGTGGATTTTGGGGAGTTTCTCTCGCGATTCTTCAATGTTTTTTGATCCTCTACAAGATGGAATGGGTTAAAATTGTTCTGCGATAGAGGATCATCCTTCATACATTTCGCCATCAATTCCTTTTCTTCACAACCATCAAAATTCGCAGTTTAATTTAATAGATAGGTTATAATTGGTTCCTGAAAATTTATTTAAATAAATTTTGTTTACTACATAATAACCAGGTTCGCTAAACTAGTTACGGGATAAGACTTAAATCATATTAGTTAGCCAAGAATCAGTCCCAATGAATTCTTACAATTTTGGTTAGAGCTTTGAACTCTTATATGAAAATAATAATAATAGAACCCTACTCTTATTTTCCACGAACCCGTATTATGCTCACGTACCTTACTTCTGTCTGAAAATCCCCTTTTACGATATTATCTTCCAAGTATGTGCACAAATTATTAGAATTAAATTCTATTAATTCAACCGGCGCTTTGAAACTCTTATTGGCCATTTAACACACAAATTATCATTGTAATAATTACGTTTTGAAAAATAAAATCCATGGCTTTATATTTCATTGTAATTCATATGTACATATATTGATTTTTAGCACATACTACACCCCGAATATACCACAAAATCATGGCATGGAGCTGCCACGCGATTCAGAGTTGCAAATCTCTCTATGAACACAGTGAAACCAAATATTCTTGTATAGTGTTATTTTCATCAAAACAGTGAAAAATACATTGATACAAACGCTAAATTGCGCATCAATGAAGCTAATATTGAGACAAGAAAAAATATATAAGAAAAACAACCGTTATCTTGATATATTATTAGAACGTGTGTACAACTCACTAAGAATTTCCTACTCCATCATCAATTAGGCACATGGTGATAATTTTTGGAAAAAAATAAATAAATATAGGATGATGCACAAGTTAATAATGGTGCCAATTTAAAGGGGGAAAATTATCTTTCTATTTTATTTCTTTCTCTCTTTACACAATCAGATGATGGGGGAGTACATATATATACATTTTTTTTCTTAATAGGGGAGCTTGTAAAAGTGAGAAAGTATTTGGAAGGTAATCTTGACTTTGACCGTTGGCGCTAGTGCATTAAATTGTTGGGATTCTTCAAAGCGAAAGCTTATATGTATTTTTAGCCACCCACATTAAATTGAAATGAAAGAACCTTTATTTACGATTCTGAGTCTATTTCTTTTTATCTAGCCTGTACACCAGATACGAAAATATCCACATTTCTGTCTTACACTCTCTCTGTCTATTTCTCCTTCCTACATTGTGGTGTGTACATTGTACATATACCTTGAACTGAACTATCTAAAATTTTTGCCAATTAATGTTTTCTTTTTTAAACCCTTTTTTTGGTGGAAAGTTTTTGTGATTTTATTACGGATTGTAAACAATTTTTCCCAAAAGAAACAAAAAGTAACAGCTGATGGGAGTAAAAGTAATTTTTCGAAAAGATTTTTAGGGGATGCTGCTATTTTTTTCGGACAGCACTGTATGTTTTGAAGCTAAAACGTTCGCACATTCATAGATTAGAGATTTATTTAAACTGGCTCCTATACTAATCATCTCATCTATCCGTGGGTATTTCGAGGAAAGACAGAATGGGAGTGTGGTGGACGATGAGTGTGGATTTGCGGGGTAAGGGGGCAAAGAGACGCAGAAGCGTCACCGAATGAATGGATCATTTCACATTACCGAGTCGAGTCACACGCATTAATAATAAAATGTGTAAAGTGCAGATATAAAATAGTAAATATAGACACACTGGTGGTGGGTAAATAGGAAAAGCCTGCGAGGTACATTGTCTGTTTCAGCTGGCGCACTTGCACATAAGACTTTGCCATATTCCATTGGGAAGATGATTTTTGAGATAGACTCACCTCCTCTCGTCGCTTCAGCCATCTTCCACATGGACTTTCTTCTAAGATTTCGCTTTCATCTTCGGAATCTTCGCCACTCGGTGATTTCTGATGTTCTGGCTCGTTATTGCTGGATCTCGACGAACGACTGCCCGGCATGGCAAATTTATCACACAGAGTGGCAAAAGGCTGGAGAGATTTTGGGGGGTAAGGATTCTTTGCACCTTCTTCCTTTTACTTTCTTTGCCTTTTCTCTGATATCCCCTTGTGTGTAGTTGTTGCTTGTTGTTTTATTTTTTTTTGAGGAATATTCTGGTGTAATTAATCCCTTCCTGATCTTTCGTTCAACGGATGCACGACCACCTATTTTTTAAAACCAATTTTTTTCACTCTTATCATTGCACTCTGAACTTTCTGATTTAGATACATTTTATCTGGTACGCCGGAGAGATGAGGAAGAAAACAGCACACACACCAAACCAACACAGTCTCTCTTTCGTGACCTTCTTCTTCTTTGCCACCAGACGCTGAATGCGGGGGTGGGGATTTCCGCAAAATTAGATACTACTGCCCACTCACAGCCCTATTTGGGCTAAAGTGTGTAACAAGGGATGAAAATAGGTGTGGAAAACAGGGTGAAATTTTCCACACAAAACATATGCAATTTTGTTGACACAAATGTTAGGTTATGTCTTTCCGGACAATCTCGCATCGACTTTTCTCCCCTACGGAAGGGTGACTTTGAGAAAAAAAAACTCCAATTTATGAGAAAGTCTCCACATATGTGGGAGTTACATGGGACATCAATAAGCCCCTCAGGGGTGAATGAATGGGATAAAAAATGTGTGCAAAATGCAATTTGCGGAGGTGGTGCCTGCAACTGCTTTTGAATGAATCCGGAAGATGTCACAAGAGGACTTCTATTGTAGTACCCACACATCCGGATGTGAGGTATTGTTCAGAAGATATGAAAAAAGAGAATTCCCTCAAAATTCTTGGTTCTTTCAAATGAATTGAGTCAAAGTTCTTGGGCGTGTTGAAGGGGGGGCTTGCATTTGCACTTATTTGTGCGTATTGGTGTGCATTTTTTTCTTCCCCATCACTCTCGGTCGATCATCAATTTACCCAAGAAGAACTTTCAGACTTTTTCAGACATTTCACTTCCATTTGAAATACAATGTAATCCAATATCCGTCGTGAAATAACTCTCTCTAGTGAACACCGCAGACATTTATTTAGAGGTGGTTTGAAGAGTGGAAAATTTCTTTGCAATATTTTCCAACTTTTCCAAGGTTACCGGCTCACATCGATTTAACAGAAAAAACACATCACTGATCTTGTGGAGCGACTTGCTTTGAGAAATTGAACCTATCCGCACTAAACAAAAAACACAGTTTTTCACTAAATAATTTCACTATTCTTCTTCCACGATAAATTCAGGAATACGCGACGACTGTCGTCCGAAAGTTGCGCTACTGTCAAATGAGCAGCTCCCCAGCAAATAATCTCCCGTGGAAATGGTCATAAGCTTCCACGGACATTTTATGTTTCGCAAAACATTTCTCATGTTTCACGCAATCATAGGAGCAATGTTTCATTTATGTATCAATAAAAGCTAAAAAAGCTGCAAAAAAGTTTTTATTTTTAAGATTTTTAATTTCAAATTCAAGTTTAGAATAAAAGAAAATATAGGTACTTTTTGTAATCGTCAAAAGCAATCATATAGTAAATGAATTGAGATTATAAAATGATCTTATTTCTTTAAAAATTATTGCAAAAACAGCGTTTGAAACGGACAACGTAAGGCGTGCGAATGTTCATGTTTCAAGAAAGTAGACAGAAATTTTAGATTTCAAATTTTTGCGCGCTTTTTAACTGTAGAAAGGGGAAAAACGGAAAAAGTTAAAACATTTCTTTTTGATTTTTTGTCTAAAGAGAAATCCATTAAATTGCTGTTTTGGAACTAATTAAGAGTGTGTGTGGGTGTGAGAAAATTAAAGACCTTTAAAAATGTCGAAGAATTAAAAAAGAATTTGTAAAAAAGAGAATCACAGTTAATGATAAAATCATTATAATCACGCGATTAGTTAATTTAGATTTAATTTTTTATTAAGAATCATTAGTAGGTATACATACTAAAAAGCTCGACCAACACGACCAACACTGAGAAAACTAAAAATAAGGAGGAATATGTAAATACTTTGAACAGGAAGAGAAAGTAGAAGAAATGATAATTTAAGAAGAAAAAACGTTCTATTCATTCGATGTTTTTATGAAAACGAGAAAAGTTTATGCAAGGAAAATAAAAAAAGTATCCTTTTGACTTGTAAGGGTTAAAATGCATTTTCGGGAAGAAATCAATTCGAGCCCAGAATACGCGGCATGTAGTCTAAAGCGGTACAGAGCTCCCATGAGAGATGTTGAGGCGCAAGAAAAGGAATCCTCGAGGATTTTTGCGCGCCGACTGATAAGAGAGATTGAGGAAACTCCGCCCACGCAGTGTGTAGTGGAAAATGTAAGTGATTTTTGTGAGCACCACTAGTGTGACACGAGCTGTTTGGGGCGATACACACATCTCGCAGCGTCGCAGTGCTCGCGTGCCACCGGAAGGATTAACAGTTTTCAGTTCCTGTGCTCGTGACATTCTATCCCTGAGAAATTTATTGTATCCGGACTACGGGGGATTGAAGGAAGGATTTTATATCCTTTTCATTCTTAATTCATTCAGACATTCAGGTGAGATTTTGTTCGTTATTCTCCGTGTTCGGCAATGGACTTACTTTCTCATTAAGAAGTTATCTACATATCACTTCTTATCAGTTCAGTGCGAGTATATAAAATTCAATAAAGTAATGCTGAAGACAGGTAGACTTTTTTCATTGAATTACATATGTGTTCTTATCGTTCTTATCGCAGTGCATGTGTTTCGTCTGCATTTTATTTTACGTAATTTATTTATTTCTTATACACATTATATTCTCACGCATTTAAAAATGTTATGTGATGAAGAAAGTAGAATGGGAAGTTTTATTTTAAGCACAATTTAATCCGCGAAATTCTTATCAGAGTTTCTCTTTTTGGCTGTAGCACAGCCAATGTCTCCGGCATGGCGAATTATTGCGATAACAAATTATGTGGAAAAACCATATATATACTATCACAGCTGATATTTAATAAATATTGTGTTTTTTGTCCGATACTTCTTATCTCATATAAAAGCATATGTTTTTTTTGCTAATACCTATATCAAAAGGAAAACAGTCGCAATAAAATCATGAAAACTCATATTAAGTAATATGAATCTTCAATGAAAAATTTAAATAATGTACAAGGAGTATTTTATTGAGCATTTGAGAAAATATTTATATATGGTACATATGCGACTATGTAAATGAGTTTTTTTTTCACAGCCATTGCCATTTTTTTTCGTTGATAAACAAATTGGTATAAAGCCATTCAATTCTCATTTAACCATTTCTCCACTTGATGCGAACAAAACACTCTTTCCGGATATAAATGTAGTGCATTCAATTGGTCAATGGGTGGATAATTGAATTGCTGTGGCATTTCACAAAATTGCGTCCGTCCCGGAATTAATGACTGAGAATTAACTTTTTACTCTACCTCCCAATTTTTGAGTAATTTTGACAAGTTTTGTGATTTTTATACAAATTATTAAGCTTCCTTTATTTATTAAGTTTTGTGATAAATATTGTATCTTTTGATGTTTGAGGAACTAATTTTATTAACTGTTGAGATGTCTTGAAATAAAAATCAAAAGACCACAAGAGTCTCAAAAGAATCAAGAAAGCATTCAATACATATTCAAAGAGCTTGTCTTCAGAATTTACACTGCTGCTAACTGTCGAGAGAGGTATAAATATAGCGAGAGTATTAATTACACAAATCACATTTGAAAATATTTGTAATAAAAATCGAAATATGTTTTGAGTGTATATTGTGTAGATTGTGTAAAAAAGAAAATTATTGGGGAAACTTTGTGACATGGTGAAAAGTTTATTTTTGCCTTGGCATCGTCTCAAACCCCACCATTTGGATGTTTGAGATTGCAAACAATTCTTGCGTGGAAGTGCGAGAAAAAATGAGATCTGCCTATTAGGTAAATTCATTTTCAGACCAAGAGACAATTCAGCAAATCCAAACCACAAATGAGATTAGAAGTGGCATTTCTCGTGTTTAATGCTGATAAATTTAATTTAAATCCATTAACATTCTGTCGTGTTCTACACCGACAGGACACGCGGTGTTCCTGGAGAGATGAGAGATGTAATTGGGTTGTGTTCCACGGCACAATGTCTCAATTAAGGGAGCTATAAGATGAACGAACAGTGATTGATAAAAAGTTTTACATAGCGGATGGGGCATTAATCAAACTAATTTAAGACAGGTGAGATATTGCTTTTGTCAGACATCAATCATGACTGAGAGCAAATGCTAGCAATTTTAATCAACAAATGACAATCTCAACCAATTTATATGTTACAATTCCTCTGCCTTCATAAATATTCCAAAATGGTATATATTCGTCAAAAGCATAAAGAAAGATATTATAATGTTGAAAAAATCACAAGGGCCTATTTTATCACAATTTCTGGTAGAGTATGATGAAGAGAACACCCAAATATCCTTATCATTCCTTAATGCCCTAAATATGTATTTTGTACAACATGCGATTGTCTCTATTCTTCTTCGCTCAATCTAAATGTTGAGAAAATTGCTATTCTTGTTGTATTCAAGACCCATATCACTCACACCCCTATATACAATTTTCCCCCACATGGAACCCCCAACTGAGACATTCCCTTCACTCCTCCGACCCATGGAAGGCTTATCAAACATCCCCCAGCAAACCTTATATGGGTACAATTCATTCAAGCAACAATACTCTCAGAGTCACTTTTGGAAGTAACAGAAAATAAAATCGATTTCCACTCAACCCCTGACCGACCCACCACCCACCCCACACCATCCCTCTTACCATCATTCTGACATCCTTACAGAGATTTAGCTTCACCAGAATACTGACTTGCCAAGAAGAACATCCATGAGTGATTCCCTCTTATCATTCTCATATTCCATGTTTTCTTGCAACAATTCGTCTCGCATGTGGAAGCACCAGAGTCTCCGATGGAAACGGAATTGGGTGTGCGAGGCGGGATTTCTGGGCTGGAGGGTGTGAGGAGGAAAAATCGTAGAAAAGCAAACAGTTTATATCGGAGAAACTTACAACATACCCGCTATACTCTATAATACCCTTGTATAGAAAAACTTCCAAGTCAAGCAGATTCTCAAATATTGAGGGTGGGGAGGATTTACCTTTAAAGATACGGAACGATAAGAAATTAGTGGTCTTCTTCAGGTGTGGCAGTAGGACTTCTTCTTGTACCTTTAACGATACGATGAAATGAATGATTAGTGACTGAATCTTCTTGTATGTCTTGGGAGGCTTCTTGGTGTACCTGTGAAGTATACGGTATGGATTAATATGATATCCTCCGGATCGAAGGCGCTCTTCGTTGTCCGGCTGTTCACAGGCCCAGTTGCACTTGAAACACGTGGATTTTCTTTTCTCACTAATATGTCCTTTATTTGCTCCTTAAACTTCCCACAAATTTTCCTATATAATTTTCACACTCTCTTCTTTTCTTTCCTCCACTTTTATTACGAATTTCTTTAACTTTTTCAACAAATATTTAATTTTAAAAATTTCAAATTATTCCCACGACTCACTAAGATAGCGGTGATACCAAAAGAGTGCCCTTGATAATTTTATACTTCAATTTTCTACACGGAGCTCGGCTCAATCTCGGGCAATATTGATTTCGCCGACTTGCCATAATTCAATGTTCAAATTCAACTGGAATTCATTCTAATTCTCAACATGCTCGGGGGGGGAGATGTGACTCTCACACATCGGATATTTCGAGACCTTTACTACTGACCGTGAATATGTGCCCGTAGGGGTTCTAATATCAATAACTCTCACCTTCCCATCTACTCCACGGTGAACTCCAATGACTCGTCCGGTGCTCCATTTGTGATTGCGACTCACGGAAGGGTCATGAAGAATCACGATGTCGTCGATCTTCAGATTCTCTCTCTCTGTCTGCCACTTTGCTCTCTCCTGAAGTGTGGTAAGATACGAAATCTTCCACTTCCTGGCAAATTCCTGATGAATCTTCTGACACAAATCCCAGCGCTGAAGATGGTTGACGTTCTCGTGAGATAAATCATCATCTGGTAGCTGAGTTGGTGGGCCAAAAGTCAAAAAATGCCCTGGAGTGAGCGGTTGGGGATCTCGAGGATCATCAGAAAGAATGGTAATCGGTCTACTATTCAACACTGCTTCCACTCGAGTTAGAATTGTGTAGAATTCCTCGTAGTTCAGCCTGTGTTCTCCAATCACTCTCTTCAGATGTGTCTTTGCTGACTTCACTGCAGATTCTGCCAATCCGTTGAAGTGCGGAGATTGTGCGGGTTGAAAGTGCCAATTGATTCTCATCTCACTTGTTTGATCCTGAAGTTCTTGCGCTTCCTGTGCCAGTAAACGTTGTAATTCACGCGCAGCGCCGAGGAAGTTACGGCCGTTGTCTGAGTAAACGTCTTTAGGAACTCCTCGTCGATCAGTGAATCGCGCAAAACTGGCCAAAAATGCCTCGGTTGTCAGTCTGCTGACGATTTCGATGTGTACAGCTTTGGTGGAAGTACACACAAAGATGACAACATCCACTCTCTGTGTTCTGCCACGAGATTCTGCGCCTGTACGGATGAAAAAGGGTCCGCAGCAATCGATGGCCACACTATTGAATGCCTTGATCAATGAAATGCGATGTTTGGGTAAATCGCCCATAATTTGACTCTCACGGGATGTTCGATGCACAAAGCATACCTTGCAGAGATGAATCACACCTTTGACGGTACGTCGTCCTCCTATTGGCCAATAATGCCTGCGACAATGGGCCAAGAGTAGCTGTGTTCCTGCGTGCATCATTCTGATGTGCATTTCCCGGATCATCAACTTTGCCAATGTGTCATTTGGGAGAATTTTCGGGTATTTGGTGCTGTAGTCATCGTCCAGATGGCCCAGCCGTCCGCCGACACGCAAAATTCCCTCATCATCGACGAATGGGTGCAGTTTTCGCAGAGATGTGCTCTTGATGGGTGCATTCCGGTTGTTCATGAGATCCTGAATGTCCTCAAGGTAGTGATTCGATTGATCCCACTTGATCAGCTGATTTTCCGCCCACAATAATTCCTTTGTCGAGAACTTATTGGGTTGATTTGGCATGACACATGGGGTTCCTTTTCTCGACAATGCCTTGTACCGAAGGATCTGTATGAATTTGCACACACATAGTAGCACTCTCTTCATGCGGAAGAAGCTGCTGATGTCTCTCGTGAGCCTCTTGAAGATGTAATTGCCCTCTTGCTGATTGATTTTGAGTACCGCGGCGGCAGGTTCTGATTGCTCATCCGTTTCCGGGAAACTTTCTGCATTGGGCCACGCTGATTCTCCCTCTGTTAGCCACTGTGGGCCATGCCAATACAGAGAAGATGCTGCTAACTCCATGGCAGTGGTTCCTCTGGAGATCAAATCTGCTGGATTTTGAAGGGTTGGAACGTAATTCCAGCATTCAAGAGGCAACAAATCACGAATTCTACTCACGCGATTTTTGGTGAAGATATCTTGTTTGTTGGATGCAGATGCAATTTGCGCCAACACAACTTTTGCGTCCACCCAACAATACACTTTGGTAATCCCGAGGGATTTAGAAACTTTGTCCACTAATTGTGCTCCCAGAGTTGCGGCGGTGAGCTCAAGTTTGGGGATTGTTTTCTTTTTCACGGGTGTCACTTTAGATTTGGCGGTTAACAAATGACTGGCAATTTTCCCGCTTGAATCTATGGTGACTCGATAGATGGCGGCACCATAAGCTAAGTTGGAGGCATCTGAGAACATATGAAGTTGTTCTTCGAGAGGTTCTGCGAATGAAGATGTCCATCGGGGGATTTTGATCTGGGGAATTGTGTGAATTGCCTCCAGGAACTTCATCCAATCTCGTAAGTTGTCTCCTTTCATCTCAGTGTCCCAATCGCTCTGATCCTTCCATAAATTTTGCAAAAGCGTTTTTCCATTAACGGTTATGGGGACTCTCTCAATTATTCCCAGTGTCAAGTACTCTTCAAAGATGTTGGAGTATTCGTGATACAGCTGAGGATTTTGCGAGAGACGCCTTTCTAGGAAGTTCAATTGCCGTGCTGATTTACTTTGGTTACTTTCGAGTTCACCAAAGTTTCCTTTCATCGGTAAATGAACGATGTACTGACCAGTTTCTGATCTTCGGGTAGTACTTTGGTAAGTGGCCTCAACTTCTTTCTGTTCAACCGTCTGTGGACTTTCTTCCGGAAGTTCTTCGAGTTTCCTGAATTTCTCCAATGTATCGTCAATTGTTTTCAGAGAGATAGTATGGCAAACAGCGGTGGATTGTTGGGACAGCGGATTTGCGGGTTGCCACTTGCCTCCAATTGTCCAGCCGAAAACGGTGTTGCGTAGCGATGGTTTTCCCTCTCCAAGTTTGTAAACATCATCCAGCATGATTTCGTCCTCATGAGCCGCTCCAATCAACAAATCAATGCGACCGGTTTGATGCCATGTGGGGTCAGCTAGTACGAAGTTTTCTGGGATTCTAACATCCTTCGGGTTAATGCGGCATGTGGGTAAGTTCGATGAGATTTTTGGCGTGACTTGACAGAGCACGGAAATATTTGAACCTTTTCTAGGGACAAGCGTTGCGTTCACCTGATGCTTGATGTTGCTGATTTGACCCTGGAATCCCTCAACTTGACCGTAGGGAGACTTGGACAAATTCAAACGCAGTCTTTGGCACAAATCCGTAGTCATAACAGAAATCTCTGAACCGAAGTCCAATAATGCACGACAAATGTGGACGTTAGATTGGGAATCGAGGATTTTCACGCATGCTGTCTTCAAGATTGCTCGATGACCTTCCACATTGTTCTGATTGGCCAATGGAACGACGCCGCTACAAACGACAGGGCGGGCATTCTCCTCAAGCACGGGATTAGGAGCATCCTTGGGCAATTCAGATTGGGATTGGGTGAGAGCATCGTGGAGCCAGTAATTGTGCATTTGGCCACAATGTTTGCAGGGAGGATATGGGCATTTGTCTATAGGGTGGCGCGACCTACTTTCTGAGATACAATTCGAGCACAGATTGAGATTGTTCACAGTTTCGAGTCTTTTGAGAGCTGGCATAGACTTGAAATGACCACACTTCCAAAGCTGGTGTGATGCCTTCTTGCACACGGTACATGAATCTTGACTTTTGCTATCTTGTGAGATCGTAAGGGACTTTACATGGTTTGAATTTACGTTACTTTTAACTTGTACATTTTTGGAACTTTGAGAAGAATTTACGTTAAAGACTGAGGGACACATTTCTAATGCTTTACATCTTTTATCTAGAAATACCTGGAACTCATCCCACGTCGGCATATCTGTCTGTTCACGAGCCCAAAGCGTCTGAGTCTCTGTATCCATCTTGCATAGCACTTCATGGATAATCCAGGGATCTCTTCCGAATGCCTGGAGGGCATCAATGGCAGCCAGCGTCGTCGTGGTGACATCGTAGATCTTCCTCAATTCATCTGCACGTGGAGTCTTTGCTGCTGGAAGTTTCTTCACCCGCTCAATGTGCTCTTTGATGACAGTTCGTCGATTTTCAAAGCGATTGCACAGGGCATTCCATGCGATGGCATAATTTTCTCCCGTCAGCGTGAGATGATCTATCACTCCTTTGGCCTGTCCAGCAAGTGATGTCTTCAAGTAATGTAACTTCTGCGTGTCCGTTAAGCGAGGGTTTGCATCAACGAGACTTGTGAATAAATCTCTGAAGGAATGCCATTCAGCGTAGGCTCCGCTAAACGTCGGCACTTTGACTGGTTCCAACCGTGAGTATTGAGAATTTGATCCTTCATGTGCCCTATTCAAGAGCTCGCTGAATCCTCGGAGTAACTGGCCAATTTGGTCTTCGTCTACACGAGTTGATTCAAAAGAGCTGTTGTGCATCATGATCTCCGTAATCAGTTGATTGGTTGCTGTTTCAGCGTCATCAATGTCCCTGAGAAACGCATTTTGCTCCTCAATTTCCCTTTCACGATCGTCATCATTTTCAGCCGCGTTGATGATGACATCCTGCACCTTGTTGTAGTTCACTCGAATTCTGTCACATTGTTCGAGTTGCCTCTCAAGGTGGATGCGCGCGCCATGCCTCTTGAGCATCTCTTCACTTTGATATTGAGCGATGACCCCCTTCACACTAGTGAGTTGCCCCTTGTAGGCACTTCTGCTCTTCACATTGGACATCTTGAGTTGTGGACTTCAGGGATGTCTTCTCACTGGTTGTCGTCTTTCGAAGGACCACGTATGGGGAGGATTTACCTTTAAAGATACGGAACGATAAGAAATTAGTGGTCTTCTTCAGGTGTGGCAGTAGGACTTCTTCTTGTACCTTTAACGATACGATGAAATGAATGATTAGTGACTGAATCTTCTTGTATGTCTTGGGAGGCTTCTTGGTGTACCTGTGAAGTATACGGTATGGATTAATATGATATCCTCCGGCTCGAAGGACCACGTATGGGGAGGATTTACCTTTAAAGATACGGAACGATAAGAAATTAGTGGTCTTCTTCAGGTGTGGCAGTAGGACTTCTTCTTGTACCTTTAACGATACGATGAAATGAATGATTAGTGACTGAATCTTCTTGTATGTCTTGGGAGGCTTCTTGGTGTACCTGTGAAGTATACGGTATGGATTAATATGATATCCTCCGGATCGAAGGCGCTCTTCGTTGTCCGGCTGTTCACAGGCCCAGTTGCACTTGAAACACGTGGATTTTCTTTTCTCACTAATATGTCCTTTATTTGCTCCTTAAACTTCCCACAAATTTTCCTATATAATTTTCACACTCTCTTCTTTTCTTTCCTCCACTTTTATTACGAATTTCTTTAACTTTTTCAACAAATATTTAATTTTAAAAATTTCAAATTATTCCCACGACTCACTAAGATAGCGGTGATACCAAAAGAGTGCCCTTGATAATTTTATACTTCAATTTTCTACACGGAGCTCGGCTCAATCTCGGGCAATATTGATTTCGCCGACTTGCCATAATTCAATGTTCAAATTCAACTGGAATTCATTCTAATTCTCAACAGAGGGGTAAACAACTCCACTTGTTATATTTGTGAAATAATTTATTGTTTATTGAATTTTTATTCTTCTATTATTTTTATCCGGCAGTGAAGTCCTTAGAAAGCTACTACGGAGTTGCAAAAATCTGTAAAAAAATTTAACATATCGAGGGTAGTGATTTTAACCCCTTGATTGAGATTACGTTGGTAGGGGTTGAACGTGATGTATTTCTTAGACATTCGTACAAAAGAGGAGAGCTTTGTATTTTAGTGCCTTACCTCGGTGAACAAGAAAGAGTACAGTCAGGTATTGGTTAACGTCGCATGGGATATACTCTTTCCACCCATTAATAATAATGAGTGGAAAGAGTATATCCCATGCGACGTTAATCAATACCTGACTGTAGTTCTCCCTATACGAAAGGAATCAAACAGGGATGGAATGGATGCTTTCAAGTTTTTTTTAATAGATATAACCTTAAAAAAATTAATATCGCTTGAAAACATTTTTTAGACACATAAAACTCTGTAAAAGATAAGATTAATAACAACTTAATAAATCAGCTTAAATCTCCGGGTTATGATCCCTAATTACATTCCTGGAAAAATGCGTGGCAATTGTATATAGGTCAAGAAAAACCTTATTCGCCTATTTCGTATTCCGCATTTTTCCAATCCTTAACTCGCACTCCCACAAATTACAATCAGCTTGAGGGCGAAAGAATGAATAAAGAAAAGAAAAGTTTTATACAAGAAAACCATGTTACATTAATTCAACCGAGAGTTTTCCTAGACAAGTTTTTTTTTATGCTATTAATTAAATTTATTAACAGTAATAAATTATTTGATAAAGAAACTTTTATTATTTTAAAAGAAAAACGGATTAATTTAGTAATTGATGATTTTGAAAAGCTCGGAAAATTAACTGGAGAAAAAGCTATATGAAAAGTTCGTCTAATCTCAATCTGCTCCTCGTAGGTATAAGGAGACACGGGGCTGAATTGAATAAGGTTTTGTAAAATTGATTCTACTATGGTTTTCTTTCGTTGAGGAAGTGAAATTCTCAATAAATAGTTGCTTGCCTAATAACTTTCTCTAATCCCTTTATCATTCTGTGCTACTTTTCCGATAAGCAGGACTTATTTAGATACAAAAATAGATTTCTAAATTAATTACTTATCTGCCACCGACCGTATTACTTATAATGTTTAGTCGATATTAAATCAATTAATTTTCATGTCCGGAAGATCATTTATTATTTATAATACGTGTACTTTGTAGATAGGTATTGAAAAGTAATTGATAAATTACAGGACATGTCTTGTGAATTTTCCGTGTGTATTTATCATTATTACAATATCACATATAGTTTAATAACACGACATCCGTCAAGCTGTCAATTAAAATAACAATAAATCATTGCATAATAATTATGTATCGACAATTCAAGTCATTTAACATACATAAGAATTGAAGATAAATTAATTTTATGACGAAAAGCATTATGTGGTGTGAAAATGTAATACAATAAAATCTGTTTTATGACATAAATATAACAAACTCCAATGTACGATTGTATCTATGTTGTATACACAGTTATGTTTAAAATAGATTTTATTTCACATTCGAATTTCAATAAAATTACATCAAATTGTGTTATTTGATACGAAAGTAAAACTATGGGAGCAATTTTGGACAAAATAAAATATATTTTGTCTTTTGTGAAGTCTACAAAAGACATTTTATGAATAGCAATTTTGAATAAAATATATTTTTGGAGACTTTTGATACATTTTGTCGTCTTTTGTGACGGGTTTTTTCTTTCGAGTGGAGAGTTTACAGATAGAAAAAATAAGAAGAAGATAACATTCCTATTAGGTTATGTTTACGATTTGGGCAATTGAACAATCTGAACTGAATTAATTTTTAGGGAAATTCATGTCAAGCATGCGTGTAGTCTATTAGGTACCCCAAGGATGTTGGGAAGACCAAAAAACCATCTGGCTTTTAACTCATCAGTTTGATTTTCATTTACACCAAGAAAATGTTTTACATGAATTGATTGACTCATATTTATTGCATTAATTAGCCCTACATATTTCGTTTTTGCACATAAAAACTCACAACGGGAACATAGGGGAGGGATTTCTGACCCAAAATCCTGATTATATAGGGTTAGAATTTGTCAACGATCTCCCAAATTTTTGCCGGAAAGCCACAGAAATTTTCCATAACATTTTTGCCCAACACCGCGAAAAGGGAAAATGGACACAGCTAAATTGGCTGAATTTCATATCATTCCACAAATTCCCTTTGCACAAAGCTTCACAATTAACCGAAATTGCATTATTGTCCATTGCTATTTCGAGAAACATGATAGAAAACTTCTAAAAATGCAACGCGTAAACACCAGTTTGACAAAAGATTTTGGTTTTACAAAAGCACCTCGACGAGATGCTTGTAAAACACAAAATATTTCTTGTATAATGTACAAAATATTTTGTGCAAAATTACAATTCTCCTATAAAAATCTTTTGTGGAGATGTTCTCACAAGATTGTCAAAAGATTGACAAAAAAAATCTTTTGTCTTTTGTCTAAAATTGCATTAAACGTCAAAATTTTTCAGTTTTTCAAAATATTTCACCTTTTATTGTACCTAAAATTGCAAAAATTTCTTTTGTGGAGAGATTGACAAAAGTTTTAGAGAAATATTTTGTGCAAAATTACATTTAATGTCAAAATATTTTGTATTTTCAAAATATTTTGTCTTTTCTTTTGTCCAAAATTGCTCCCTATATTTTTCTAAAAATTAAAAAAAAAGCTTCATGGTACTTTAAAAAAAAAATCATCTCGAGTTGGAAGCTCTAAAAGGCTTCAAGTATATTCTCATGTTCATTTTGTTCCACATCCCTGTGCAACTAAAGCCACAGGAGTTATCATGCAAAGCAGACGCAACCCAAACACCAAATGTGGGTAGAATCTCACCCCATTCTGCACCAACCACTTTTCCACCCCCTCACTGCAAAGCTATTTCCCTCTCTTTCTAATTGTGCATACTCCCCTGAAGTTTACATATAGCACAGATTATAAATACGTTATATATGTACATATATGTATGTATATACATTATAGCCATCCCTGTTGTATGCATTGAGGTAGGTCGCTTCGTTTTGGAGCGTGAGAGCATGCTACATATTTATGTGGTAGTTATAGATGCAGCATAAAGTCACATATGTGTGCATTTGTAGCACATCTGCCTCTTCCGCATATAAAAGATACGAGATTCACTTACTTCATCCCAAAAGCTCTTCACATCCCAAAAGCCCTTCATCCATGTTGACTTTTTATGATTGATTTCCATAAGCTGTGTATATATATGTTTCACAAAATGTTAAATAATGTATATTGATGTTTTATTTTTATTTGTAAATGGCATCACCCCATTATGCATATAAAACCACATTATAGAAGTTGTTTTGCAACACTACACCGTGCCGCCGTCCGATGATCAACCATGATCTTGACTCACGGCGTCTCACCTTAATGCTACGGCTGATGGCCATGACGATGTAATTTTTGCTTTTACGGAATTACAGTCATGCGAAATGTTGCAAGACAAAGTGAATTTTATTTGAATAATGTACACCACATATTTTCCCTTCTAGAGAACATTTTTCAAAGGGATGAATTTATTTAACTCTTATATGGGATCAAAAAGGATATATATATTTTAAAATATTTTTCGGTTCGATTCATAGATCTTTCATTTTTATTAATTTCACGTAAGATAGTAAAAAAAAATATATATATAAAATCAATTTCTTTCGAAAAGTTTCTTCAAAACCCACTCTTTAATTTTAAAATTTAAATTAAGCGTACATAAGGGCATAAATATACATGGAATAAAAGGTAAAAAATCATTCTTGCAATAAGTCATTTTGAAATTAAAAGTAAAAGGTACACCAACCTTCTATATTTTTATAGCTTTGAAATTGCAATACAGGATAATTAGGGCTACAAAAGCGAATGAACTATATAAACAAAGATTGAAATTGGCATAAACAAAAGTATGTCTGAGGCATCTGGAATACCCCAGATACAAGACGTCCTTGCCGTCATGCACATAAAAAAATTATAGTGGTGCGAAATATATTTTGCAATAAAATAATTTTGTGGTTAAATTCAAGGAATTAATTACGAATTTAAGGCTTTTTAGATGTCACTAAATAAAAATACCCGCAAAACCACTGGAACAAGGACCAATTTTCGGAAAATTGCAATGATAAACGCTATAAATATTTCATACATACATAATTTAATATGGATGCAATCGATAATATTTATGGTTGACAATTTATTAGAACGTAATTGTATTTAATTTTGTAAGTATAAATACTCACTACTTCTAGAGTGAGTGAGGAGGAAATGTGTAGCACCCAAGGAAGATGACTAACAGAAGATTTATTGACACACTTGAAGGTACAAGAAAATCGTGGGAAATAGTGATTATAGAAACAAATCCTTAATCTAATTCAATATATCGGAAATAAAGTCAGTAATGGAAGATTTATTGCATATTGGTAAGAATTTTTTCTAACGCATCTAGTTTCGTCCTCTAAATTGACATTTAAAAATTTCATTTAAAACCTTGCCTTTAATTAGATTTTTTCTTTCTTTCTTGAGAATTTGTAATAATAACTTATTTCTCCAGAGGATTCTCCTCATTTTGCGGGAAAACTTATAGTCAGTGCACCTCTTCATAACAACCACCCTCTTTGGTCGCTACACTCGCCACAAGGAATACAAAATTAAATTTCAACTTTGAACATAAATTTATGTTGTTAAATTTAAATAAAACCTCCTCCCACAGTCTTCCTCATGAAGACGTCTTCAAGCATAATATGAATTGCAAATCTCTATACGAATGGATTGAAAAAAGTGAAAGATATCCACTTTAAAAGATTTTTTTTCTTGTAATTAATATTCATAGCAGATAGGTAATTGAGGTATAAAGTATTGTACTTGAATAAATTTCTACACGTTGGATATCAATTGATTTTATTCACTGATACCTAATTAAGAGACAAGACAGGTGTAACTTTTTAAAGAGATTGTAAGGTGTGCTTTTATAGCTCGTGGCTTGTGGGCGTGTCAGGTCCCTTTCCGGTTTCTTATAAAATATACATTGTATAATCCGTAAAATCAGTTGTACTTTGTATTTTTTTCTAACATATTTTCCTACTTAATTAAATACTTTGTGATGTAATTAATTTATTTTGGCAAAATTGTTTTTAGGTCTTTATGAAAATTGGAAGAGAAAGATTTATGAAGAGAGTTTATGGATCTCTAAGAAAATTTAAAAATAAATTAAAGAAATTCAGAACATATCCGGGTCAAAAGAAACTACTTAATACTCTACTCGTTTATCTATGAATTAAAATATTGTAATGTGAAATGTTTATTGCTAGTTTTTCATTTTTATGGGCTCTTGGGGTTAAATAGCAAATTATCTTTTTATGGAAATTGTTTTAGTAATCAGATTAGGAATAATTGTTTTATTCTTTTAAATAAAATTTATTGAATAAAAATTAGTCCAACATTTTCAACATTTAATACGATTGAAAAAAATTATAGAAAATATGCAAAATAATCTCTGTTTAGTACAAAATAACAATATTTAACCGAGAATTTAAGACAGTAGTAAAAGTGGAACAACACCTACGGCTTGCACATGTCCTTATATTATTCTTTTACCTTTTTTTGCTTTTTTATTCATATAAATCTCTTATCTAAGCTACATAAATATGGGCACTCAACGAAGTCACGTAGAATAAAGAGAATGCATAAAATGTTCTTCGTAAAGACAATCATACATTTGCATAATCACTTATGGAACTTTATACTATCTGATTCTAATAATCACGAATAAAATATGTCCCCTAAATCAGGCACTATGGCAATGTTTTTACCTGTAATTCTAACAGAATAATTTATTTATTGAATTTCTCAACCTTTATACTAATAAAATACAATTATTTTTAAAGCATGGAACACTTATTTTCATTTCTATTTTTATGTCCATTTGTTATATAAATAACAACAACCCCAAATTTGTTACCCTGGCTTATACAACTTGAGAAGGAGCTTTTCCTTGGTTTTGCTCTGGAGGTTGGTTGACAACACTAAGACGCCCAAGGGCGCATGAAGATAGGACAAATGTAATTGAGATGAATAAAGTTAAAATGAATGAATGAATGAATGAAATATTCTAAAAAGAAATGAACGTTTGGCAACTGAATTAATTACATTGCTGCATAACACGATATTGCACCAAGTACTGTAAAAGACAATATAAATTGTTGCAATTGACAATTTTTCTTCTATTTTTTACTTACGATTGGATAAATTGAAATATTATAATATAACCTCTAGTCAGACACGTTAGAGTAACATTATTAAACTTATTAAAATTCACAGTTTTGATTTATTTACCTATGTTAGGCGCATGTAAGGCAATTTGTTATTATAATAGTTCTATTGATTTTTATTTAATATTAAATGCTAACGATAGATCACAACAAAAATTATAAAATCTAAATTTATCATATTTTGTTCTCAAGGATCTTATTTCTTTTGAATGCCTTTTAATTAATAAAATTGTTTTTAATCGTTTTGCGGTTTTTGCTTTTCGACATACCTATTTTAAAGTTTTTTGGAAATGAAAGTACATTTCAGTGACGACTTCATTTGTTGGGAAGAGGCCTAATTTGAAAACCCCCAAAGGATGCTGCTGCGTGTCTTTTGATTGACAATGAGAAATATACATAAGGAGAATGGAGACATTATTCTCTCGAAAGACTATACATAATATCTCCTCTATTGTTGATGTTGTGATATCAGCGTTGTGGGTGAATGACAAAAGCTTTTCTTGTGAGACATTTTCATGCTATTACACTGTGCAAAAAAATTTTGGTTTCTTTTTTTTTAAGAAATTAAGGATATTATAAAAAAAATCAGTTTTTAGTCTTAATGTTGGTACTTCAATTTTTTTATTGTATAGTATTTGGCCTTAAATTTGACACATAAACCATAAAAGTGTTCTCATTAGACTACACTTTATTATGTAATTGCACATTTAATTTTTACAACTGCATTTAAAAAAAAAAGTGGTAAAATATTTAAGAACGACAAAGTGTGGGCTCCAAATCAGTGTAATTCTACGTCTTAACGGATTAACTCCTAGATAAAGTCGTTGGAATAAAGAGTAATTTTATAAACTAACTAAATAAATACGTGTGATTAGACGCTATAAAAATTTAACAAAAATATTAGAGAAAATCTTTTAATTTCCACTGAATATCTAAATTAATAGGGGAATATGAAAACGAAAAATCAAATAGGTTTAAATTAATTAGTATCCGAAGGTAAAAATACAAATTCCCTTTTGTGTTTTTTTGTAATCTTGTTTTATTTCCTATTAATAAAAAAATACATTTCCTACTTAAAGATTATTTTTGAATTTCCGTAAAAAATACTTGTGTTGTCTAGTGTATTTTATCATTATTTTATCATTAAATAAAGACATTAGAATGTAGATGCGTGGACAAGACTCCCACCATTGAGGGCCAAATTTCAACAATTAACCCATCTTAGAGACAAGATAATGCAACAAGAAAATGAATAAGTAATCGTGACCCTGAACGATAAACGATAAATCAAATGACAAGAGACCGCATTAAGGGGGATATAAATTCACATTTACGTAATTTTAGATTGTCTTTAATCGCGTTCTTGGTGTATCGTGAACGAGAGGTCTGCAGAGAGGAGGAATATAATGCATTGTAACAGATTGACCACTGCTGGGTTAGTTCCCATATCATGCCCCCAAGGGGGCAACGGGTAGGGCGGCATGGGTATGATGCTGTGGCGGGGCAAGTGCAATCCGAGTCACTTCACCAGCTTATATAAAGACTCAGCACCTTTTCATTCTTTTGATTTCAAGTCGATCGCACTACTCCGAAGTGGATGATACCCCATCATCGCTCTTTTCTGCAAGAGAAGTTGTTGGGAAAATTTCAGACGGAGTGAGATTTACTCATTGTGTTGTCCTGCATTGCTTTTTCCTATTCCTTTTTCTTTGTGTGCTCCTTCACCAAGTTAATAGTCCTTTGGAAAAAGAATTATCGAGTATTTTGTGAACTTTACCATAGTGATATATAAAATATTGTTGCATGTGATTGTTTTTGTCCTGTGAGAATTTTCTTTATCATTTGCTTTACACATACCGTCCGAAAGTAAGCACTGCAATCATGGAAGTTCAGGTGCAACCGAAAGTTCAATTAAACCCCCCATCAATGGCATACAGTGAGAGTCTCATCGAATACGGGGTGAGTACATTTTCTATATACATATATTATGTAGAATGTAGATACATACATACATATGTGAATCAATTCCGTGTACTCGGGGGATTTGTCCAATTTCAAATTGTGAATTGATCCATTTTACTTGCTCTAAAATAGATTTCTAACTTGCTGACGCTACGGAGCGGTAGTGGGGTGTCGACGAAGAAAATGTCTACAGATGAAGTTGCTTCCTCAGCTTCAGAGAAAATTCGATATGAGCTCGTCACAGAAAAGGATACAGAGGAAATACTGAATCTATTGAAAATTTTCTTTTTCAAAGTAAGATTTTAACAACATAAAGTATTGAGAATTAATAAAGAAAAAAATAAGAGAGATTCTAGAAGAAAACGAGGACAGAAAATATCTTTCAAAGATTTTCATTTAAAATAAGAATATTTTTCCCATTAGGATGAACCACTGAATACTTATTTGGATTTGGGAGAGTGCAAAGAATTGGAACAGTACTCAACAAAATGTATAAAAGAGAAATGCTCATTCAAAGCTCTTAATTCCAAAAATGAAATTGTTGGAGTTTTCCTAAATGGACTCATTCATAAGCCTGTGAGTTGAAAAAGTTTATTTATTTTTTAATAGCATAAAGTGAAACAATGTTTTTTTTTCATTTATATATAGAAAGAAGGGGAGGAACCTGTAAAACTGGCTGATGGCTGTGAACATAAGAAATTCAGAAAAATTATGGGACTCATGGATTTTATTGATGAGAAGTTTAATATTTTTAACTTATATCCTGACATTGATGTCATTTTGGATGGTAAAATTCTCTCGGTAGATACCAAATACCGCGGCATGGGAATTTCTGTGGAACTCACAAATTGCACCATTAATTGGATGAAAGAGAACAACATTCCGCTTATGCATGTGCTGTGCTCGAGTCACTTTTCTGCACGCGTTATGGAAAAACTGGACTTTAAGGAAGTTTTCAGAATGCCCTACACTGATTATCTTGATGCCAATGGGCAGCAGATCCTCTGCCCAGCCCATCCACATGTAGCAGCCCGAAGCTTAACCAAAAGAATTATTCCCTCAGAGTCCAGCAAGTAATTGGTGGAGGAGAAGTACACTCTTAAAGTCACGTCAATTATAAATAGTGTTGCGTGTTCATTTGAAATTTATCAAATAAGTTTCAAACGAGGAGCATTTATCCAGAACTTATAAGAGATACTTAATATTGTTAAAAAAAAAAGAAAAATATATATGAATTACTATTCTGGATAAATGCTCTTTGGTCCTATATAGAATTTGAATTTCGTGCCAAATCACAATAAATAACACTCCAGTCATCCAGAAAAAAGGATTTTTTTATTAAATTATCTTATCAGTCTAATCTCAAAAGGAGCATAACAGATTTAGTTTTCTTTTCTGAGTTTTTCTTTCAAACGCTCAAGTTGGAACTCATTTCCGTACCTTGAGGCATCATCTTTCACCTGTGCGTGTTGCTGGCCAGCTTCCGTGGATTGGAGATCTAATTTATCCCTCTTGAAAGTAAGTGAAGACCTTTTGGGAAAAAAAATGAGAAGAACATAAAAGCGTGCAAAGAAGGAAGGATTTAACAACTCACCGAATTGCCACAATCTGAAGAGCTACACCAATTCCAGCAAATATCAAACACAGCACTACAATAACATAATTTGATACTCTCTTCACACCCTTTAGCCCATAGTATTCGTCTGTGTTTGCACTATGGGGGATAAAATAAATTCAATTAATTTTATGATGGGAAGTAACTTGAGCTCCCACAGCTTCTCAGAAAATTATATCGCTTGATTGGTCGATCGTAATTGATTGCCCAATCGGGCATGCAAATCGAGCCATGATTAGCACTCATAGTGGCGTCATTGCTTGCAATTTATAATCTTCTCTTGCTATCCCTATAATCTTATCAATTAGTTGATGTGTTATGCAAAAATTTAAATAAGTAACAGGCTATAAAATTTAATTAGTTTTAAAATAATGGAAATGAATAAAAATGGATCAGTTTTTTCCGGTTTTTCATATGATTTTATTTACTCTTGTTATCTAAATATGTTTAAATTAAGAAATCTAAAATTAAATTTATATAATTACGGGTGATTCAAACAATTTTAAAAACCAAAAGAGCATTTTTTAAAATTAATCCCAACTCACCCTATATGTTTCTATTATTTGATCATCCAATATAACTTTGATGGAACCCATATAAAAAAAATCTAACTTACCCAGGAGATTCAGGAGAATTAGGTGGATGAAAATCTCGGTAGTAGGTGTACGCAGGTCCAGTGGAATGTGGTTTAGATTTAGATAATCTCAATTCCGCATGTTCGCAATTGAACAAGAGTTTATTCAAATAATTTGTGGGTACAATGCCAATCGGGCTTTTCCAAATAGGGCTTCAAGCCTTATAAATTTTGGGTAGGGGAATTCTTTCCCTCCTAGAATTCGACTTGATCCCTTAATTTCCCTCTCGTCTATTTCTCTAATCTTATTCTATCCTTCGCCAGCTTTTTCTTTATTATTTGGCTAATTCCTCCGCTTCTTTGTCTTCAATATTTACGTCCCAAATTAATAAAATATGGCAAGGAAATTCATCACTTCTTTCTCAAACGTGACTAATCTTCTTCTTCTTTCCTCTGTTTTTCACCACCCTGAAGTTGCTACCTTAACTTAAATTTAAATCTTCAACACCGCATCGTAATTCAGTCTAGATTCCGCCTTCCCGAGAATTTGGTAAGCCTGAAGAATTTTCTGAAACTTTCGCGTGCTTTCAGCGGTTACAGCTAAACTTGCATCAGGATGGTGCTGAAAATGGTTAATTTTTAATTTTAGAAAAAATTAAATTTTCAACAATTATTATGATTAGGAATTTATAATAACTTATGTACGTATAATAAGAATTAAAAGAAAAATAGTATTACCTACTTCTTTGGACAATTTTATGAAAGAATCACGAATTTCCTTTTGTGTGGCGTTAGGTTTTATTTTAAGGACATCATAGTAAGTGTGGATTCCCCTAGAATATAAAAAATGCTTCTCTTTTAACACCTCGTTTTTTAATCTTAAAAATTGCTTAAACTTTTAGGTTTCAAAATAGAGATGCAAAAACCATCGATATTTATCGATAGTATCGATAGCTTCGGCTATCGAAAACTATCGATTGGGAAATAGGACTATCGGACTATCGGAACAATTTTCTCTTTCCATTATGAAACGCGCTATCTCATTTGAGATTCGTACAAAAAATACTATAAAAACTCAAAATTTTAATTTTAATTTATAAGGGTTTTTTCTACATGTACGGATAGCAAGTCGTAGTAGTATGAAATTGATTTATTTTCTTTTAAATATTTGTTATAAATAGACTACTAACTACTTTTATTCAAATATATGGTCAAGCGCGTAGCGCCCTTGCAAAAAACCAAACTACGTTTTTAGGGTAGATACTGATAATTTTTTCTTTCCTTTTAATTAAAATTTGTCAATTATAAGATTTTTGATATTCTGGAAAAAATCTTATAGGATTTTGACATTTTATTCCTTTAATTCAGGGGGTAGACAAAGCCCTTTTTTACCCGAACACAGCAAATAATGGCGGACGGTTTGCAGAGAAATTAAAGGAAGAAAATGACGTCACTTTATTTCCAAAAAGTGCATCAAAATTTTTAAAATCAGTTTTAGTGCATTAATCTTCGTGAGACACCCCTCAAAAGCTATCAATCGATAGAATATTAAATTATCTATCCAGTGGTGGTGAATTTTTTCAGATTGAAGCATTTTCCTGGGTGTCTCAGCGAGTGAGCGGTGAATTCCTATGGAAATAGAGTCTTTGTCTACCCCCTGCTTTAATTGAATTTTTGAAAGAAAATTACTTTTCCGGGCCTCTTCAGAGATCTTCTGACTTTTCCTCGACAACAAATTCTTTGTTTTTCTTTTCTAGAACGAAAATAGAACGATTCCAAAATATTCATCTGTCAAAATCTTCCAACATTTTAATTCTTAAAAAAAGAGAAGATTTTTATCAGAATATACCTTATTTTTTTTTAACTCTCCGTACACTATGACCAAAATACTTAAGTCCATTGCCATGGGGGTAGTGACCGTAGTGACCGACTTCATAGGCCGAAATCTTTCGGTCAAATGTGCATCATTAAACTCCTTGGTACTCTTTTATCTTTTGTCTATTTTAGAACATTGAGTCTTTTCAGTTTAGAATGATCAAGAAAGAGACACAGAGTGACAAAGCGAAGAAAAAAACAATAAATTCAACCGTTACACTAATTTTTGAATTCCCTCTTCTTACATTTATGTTAATAACTTTTTTTCTGGTGGATGGATTGACCTCAAATTTTGATACAATCTTCTCAGATAACCAAGAAACTTATTTCCAAAAGATCGGTTCTAAATGTCTAAGAATTAGGGCGTAATAGCTCGAGATAGAACTCTGGGGTCGGTCACCTACCCCTCATGGCAGTGCGAGGGTTTTAAGAACGTTTTTCGTTTATTTCAATTATTTTCGCAATGAAAAATTCTGTTTCTGTAATTGGGTTTTTTGCGAGGGTGCTACGCGCTTTATCATGTTGGTAAAAATAATTTCTTTTTGGGTAAGTAGTTTGGTTTTTTTGCGGGGGATAGGGTAACTGGTGCAAAATGTTAGAAATACAAGACACAACATTTCCAATAGATATCTCAGTAAATATTATTCGTAATTATTCTAATTTAGTTAAAAGTACCTTTTTTAACTCTAACTAACCATATAAAGATTTAAAATAATTGATCTAATATTTTGGGATTTATTTAAAAATAATATTTTCGAATTTCAAAGTTACTTTGACCTTTCATTTCAATATCGTATTTCGGCGTATTTCTACGTATTTTTTTTGACCCAAATGCATTTTAGATAGAGTAACAATTGCTGAACACGAACCTAGTTTAAATTTTCCGGGTTTTCCCGTAGAACACTGACATTAAAAAGTACCACTTGGGTCAAAAAGTTAGACACCCTTTTTAAGGCAGTTATCTTTATTTTAATTAATTTATTTTTTTTATATTTTTATTATAAAAAAATTTTCCAATTGTTGCACAAATATCTTATTCTCAATTGCTTTTATAGTGTTTAAATGAAATAAATTCATAAAATTAAAATTTAGGGACAAAAAACGTAAATTAACATTTTGCCCCATGGTTGGGGCAAAAAGTTAGAAGTGCAAGGTTTCGGAAAATAAGCTGAAAATGCATTTTCCCGTTGAGTTATAAATTTTTCGTCTGAGACAAAGTTGTAGCCTGGAAAATTTCCTATAAGATAGTTGTCATGGAAAAACTCAAATATTTTCAGGGAAATCAGGAAAATGTTTCTCCCAAAAAAACAACTTTTTGCCCCATGTCCCCCAACACTTCTTTTGAACAGCGAAAAACCGGTCATATCCACGAACAAAAAATTTATCGATAGTCATCGATAGTTATCGATAGCTTTCCCAAAAATATTCGATAGTATCGATAGCGAATTTTTCCGATAGTTTGCATCTCTATTTCAAAATTCCCCAATTTACGCTATGATGGTTTTTAAGATGAAAAATTTTAATTGTGTTGTTGACCCCCTGACAATTTACAAACTTTCACATATCTTTTTTTTTAAGTTAATTTAAAAAGGATTATTAACTTTTTGTATAAAAAAAAAAGTTCCTTACCTCATCAGATTTATATTTTTCGTGTATTTCCGGGAAATCCTCAGCATTTTATTTATGTAACACAAAAGAAAAACTACGAAGCAGTAAACACAAAATAATTTTATTATGACATCCAGTAGGAGAAGCATTTCAAATGTTATCTATTATATAATTTGGCGGTAAATTTAAAATTTAACTAGCAGCTAAAACAGCAAAATTCTGCTAATATTTTTTAGAGAGACTGCAAAATGATACCTAATGATCGATTAAATTGCATAATTAGCTCAAATTGGAAATCAGCTGGAGATAATTCGTAAATCTCAGCATGCTCCGCCTTGGCTACGAGACATCCCACAATTGCTTCAATCGTCTCCTTTTTCAGTGGATTAACTCCCTTTTTGTATCCTTGGGAAGAAGTTGCTGGATGCTTCTGCACATTCTTTGGTTGATGAAGAGAACGAGAGTTCTTGCATCCTTTAAATTTTCAGATAATTTTTGCCATACATATTTTTAAAACAAAATTAAATAATTTTTTCTTACCAAGGCACCGACAATACGTTGTACATGCTATGTTTAATTCATAGCACTCGCAATAGTTCTTCAAGCACCCTGACTTCTTGCAGCCACATCCTTTCTTGGACAATCGAGACTTCTGCCGAGCCATTTTTTTGTTGTAATTTTTTGCTTCCACCAAAAATTAAAATAATTGAATTGAAATGAAAATTTTTGAGAAGAAAATCGCGGTCTCTTGTGGGACATTCTAATACAGAGTTTAATTTTTAGGGCCTTTTTTGGGGAGCACTAACAAATTAGCTTGCCCCGATTTTCCCCGTGTTTTTCAGCTGGATTTTTTTCATTTTCTTACTGTATTTAATGAATTATTGTGCATTTTGAGAAATCCTCTAGTGAAATGGCATACAACAGTTACGAGGATTTGAGTTGGTCAGGTAAGAATACCATTTTGGCGGAGATTGTGGTTCAAAAACACAATGAAAAAGCAATTTTCTTCACATTGCCATATGTTTCGTGTTTTTTCTTCAATTAATAATTTCCCCAATTAATTCCAGAGGTTCGTGACCTCTTCCGGAAGTGGCGAGAAGACAATGAGCGCAGGAGTGAGGACGTTGTGAGCCTCTGGGAGGCTGTACTGGAAGAGAAGCAACAGAAGTTGGGAAATGAGAGACATCTGATTTTGGAGCAGGTTATCATTGCCGCACTTGATTGTGGCCAAATTGATGTGGCAGATTCATGCATAATGAGCCTCTCAGCTGAATTCCCGGGTAGTCTTCGTGTCCAGAAGTACCGGGCAATGCGTTTGGAAGCATTGGAGCAGTATGACGATGCACTCGATTTACTCGATGCCATTATCCGGAAAGACGAGACAAATGCAGCTCCCCGGAAGAGGCGAATTGCCATCATGAAGGCACGTGGTAGGACCGCAGATGCCATAAAGGAGCTCTGTGACTATCTCAAGAAGTTCATGTCTGACCAGGAGGCATGGCATGAGTTGTGCAATCTTTATTTAGCCGAGGGTGATTACGCTAAGGCTGCTTTTTGCATGGAGGAGGTTCTTCTGCACAATCCGCACAGTCACCTTATCCATCAGAGATTAGGAGAGATTCGATACACAATGGTGAGTCCGGGAGTGAATCATTTCTATTTGAGGGGAAAGATGTAATGAATATTGTGAAAAATTCCTTTCAGGGTGGCATTGAGAATATCGAAATTGCCAAGTCATACTATTCGCAAGCGATAAAATTGAATTCCTGCAACATCCGTGCACTCTACGGGCTGTACTTGGTAAGTTTAATTTTTTTTTCATTGATTAAGATCTTTATTGAATCCTTAATTCGTTCGGGGGTTGAAAAAATTGATATTTATCGTTTAAAAAGAAAAATAATTATTTTTGGGGTGAATGATCATGTAAAGGGTGTAAAGGACTTAGAGTAGATGCCGAATCCTTTAAAGATCCATGGAATGAGACATCAAAGAAATAATTAAAAGGGAGAATAAAATAAATTAATAAATAGCTAAATAGGGTAAGAGGGCTAAATAGGGCTTGAAATTGTCAAAGAATTATATAGATTGGATAGTTTGGAAACGAAATAAACTTATTATTATTATTTATTATTATTATAATTGTTCTTTAATCTCATCATGATCTCATATTCCGCACAATTCCTTTAAAAACTTTATCAATAAAGAAGGATAAATATTAATATTTTCAGTGCTGCGGTCACATATCGAATTCCAAGGCAACTCTGAGTAAGAGAAAAGAAGCCCAGAAACTAGGTCAGTGGGCCCTTAGCCAAATCATTCAAGCCCTAGATCAGGCATTTGGCAACATGGACCTTAAATCTAATTGAGTAAGATTTATTTATTTTTGAATTGTAGGCATTGAGACCGAAGGCCAAAAATATTATCCCGAGCCATGGTCTAATTACTGTATGTGTGTGAATGTACCTCTGTAGGAGAGGGCTGTGATAGTAGATAAGCATTGCCCTAGCGGTGCTTATCATGCGTTGGTCATTCTCTCGTGAGCCTTTATGCCGAGAGGACCAGTTACGCTGAAAGAGGGTTGGCTATCACAGTCACTCTCATGTATATAAAAAAAATTGACTACAAATTCAGAAGTGGGATACAACCAAATTGTATCCATAGAAGTGCGTGAAAAGTGAGCCCCCATAAGCCCAAGAAGTGCTGGAAGATTTTCTCAGCAAGTTAGTGTGATCAAGTGCCCATTTTCTTGGAGGCGTAACGGAAAAAATCACCGCTAAAAGGGGAATCTCCAAGTGAGCGTGGAAAGTGCAGGTGCCCCGTGTCACGTCGCAACACGTCCGGACACGCCATGACATGTGGGTGAGGAATGTGAGGATCATGGGGGCATGTTCAGAGGAATAAAAAGGATTCATGGGGCCCGACTGAGAGTGATCACGAGGCAAGATGGCGGCTATTACATTTCTGAGAAATGCGGAGCAATTTGGCCCTGAAAATGTCCCGTGCTAGGAAAAGAAAAATGCACGATGCGAGACCAGCGGATTTACTTATTTTTCCAGCCGTGAGCACCGATATGTGCCGAAAAATGTGCAGAGGAGACAGAAAAATCACGAAAGCGCACCATTTCGGTGGAATAAGTGCACATCATGTGCCTTAAAGGGTTGTTTGGCGCAAGAATGCTTGAGGAGATGCGATAAGATGTTAGAGAGCATCAGGTGAGGGCGAAAAAAAAAATCCGTGAAAAGCCGTCCAACGGGGAAAAGTAAAGCAGATAAATCCAAAACACCCTCAAGACCGCCACGGAAGCATCAGAGTGAGAGTCTGGAGGCTTCTGAGAGGGAACAAGATGATCTGTGGATGATGGGGAGACGGAAAAGTGTATCAAGCTACAATTAGGTAGACGTTGCTCCCGTTGTGGGTCCAAGGAAGTATCTCGTGCGTAACGTTGGCATCAAAATGTTACGAGTGATCCTGTTGCTTGTGGATCATGGTGCATGATACTGAAACAGGTGAAAATAATGCAAAATGGAGTGCTGTGAAGGTACATAGACGTGATTAGTGGATTGGCATTATAGAGCCAGAGTTTGTGATGGGGTCGGCTGGAAGGAATAATGTTGGCGCGTTGTTCAGAAATTTGGAAGAGAGGAGATGAGATCAGCGCAGCCCAACTTCACTAAACGGCAGGGAGATCAACCGTAGTAACATCGAGAGTGCATCAATGTTCCATTGAGTGCCGGAAAACGTCAGTAAGTGAACCAGAGAACATCATGGCGAGAGTACCAGAGTTAGAAAGATGATCAGTGAAGAAAAGGCTCTTCCTTCCCGAAGCAGCGTGGAGGTCGTGGTACGTCAACTGGTGAAGCATGTCACTGACAGGCAGACGGATCACCAGGAAGATGGTGTGAGACAACAAGTAAAAATTTGGTGAAGTATACGGCTCAAGTGAGCCTATTTTATTACCTAAATTATTTAGTGTGCCATTTATGGTGTGTGATTGGGGGCCCCAATTGAATGTGTGTGTGTATCACGTGTGATTGATCTTGTAGGAAGGATTTTGCAGATTGTCTGCGGGAAAATCCATATCATAAAATACAAGATTAGTAAAATTGGGTGGCAAGTTTTATTTGCAGGTGACGGGCGTTCCAGATTCTTCAGGTGGCTCATGAGCAGCCTTGTTGTATGTCTAATGAGGCGGAGCAGCTGAAAATTGCTGCAAGAAAATCAACGGGGTTCCCTACAGAGCCACCAGAATGAGGAACGACGACAGATGCAAAAATAAGTAAGGTTCATCAAAATAAAGGTATGTGACTTAATTATTTAAGGGGAAAATATTGTAGAAAGCCAAGAAGAAAAATTTTGGCGAATTAAATTTAGTATGAGTTACCAAACCTTTATTATAATGTCGGGTATATCTTAATCATGGTCATGATTGGTGATGGACTTATTGGTCAGAACATTGGTCAGAGATCCAATGTGAACTACTAGTGTGGACCCTAGTAAATGATCAGATTGACCATGAAGTGTTATTTGAGTCGATAAATAATCACCAACCCCATAAAGCATCTTGAGTACAAAACTTAAGGTGGGGGAAGTTTAAGGTGATTAGGCATGAACTCTTATGAGGTATCGGTTTCACGAAAGTGCGGGATACACGTCAATAGTCCACTTTATTAGACGATACAATGTACTCGCAAATGAGTATATTAGAGATCTTTATTATATAGATGTATTATTTAAGTCACGGTGTTAGAGATAGCAAATTGTGAAACTCCCAATCTGAGAAGAGAATAGAACGGAGTTCATGCAAGCCACCCAAGAGATGTCAGATATCCAATAAGAATTCATGAAGAGCACGGTAGATAGTCTCAAACGTTAACTGAGACAGAAAAGTAAACGAGAAGTTAATAGGCACAGATGAAAAGTGCGGGATGACTCACACTCATCCGAGGAAGATGTTGCAAGGACGGTCAACTTCGTGTCTCACAAGTGTCTGAATACACCACCAGATGCCACTCAGAGAGAAGGAAAACGGATTCCAACTCCACAGTAGCAGCTGTTCCAGAGGGGAGAATGCAGAATACAAGCGGAACATCCGAGAGATTCAGCGGTTGGCGCTGTGACACCCTGTGAGGCTTGTGATCCCGTGGTTAGGTCCCGGAATGTATTGATGTGCTCTTTGCGACGGTTCCGGACTTCGGGAGAGTCCTCGAGTGTGATAAACAGGAGACTGCAGATGTTTATCAGTTAGAAGATCTACTGAGTATGACTGCGATAACGTTATGCAGCACTATGCGACAAAAGTAACTCCCTCCTTAAGATCCTCATGTTGTGTAGTGATGTGTACAGAAAGTTAAAGGCGCGGAAATCCCGAGACCCCGGCAATAGCGACTTAAGCTCTTCAATCTCCAAGGAAAGGATCGTTGGCTGCGGGTGGAATGACATTCGGAGGACTGCTAGTGTCACCATAGAGAGCTCCTCCGCGGTTCCAGCGTCACAATGACGGAAATTGGGTCGCAATATTAGTGTTGTTTGGCGGTTGCTGGGAATTGCTCAACGTGCCGCGGAGGCGGTAGTGATGCCAAACTGGATGTTGCGTGTATCACGCCCAGGATGAAAAAACGGTGCATAAATTCTGATCACAAATCATCCGCTAAATGGTCAGGTACTTCGACGGGTGGAGTTGTGCGCATTCTTCCGTTGGGAGATGAAAATAATAAAGGCGAATATAACGCAGCTTCAAGGTGAAGTGGAGCACTAGCATCTCATCCGGAAGAACATGGAGAAGGATTATACGTCCAAGATTGATGGGCTTAAGGATCAAGTAGGGTATTTTTGAGAGCGAATACCATGAAGTTGAGAAGCACTTGGCGGATTTGCGGAAGAGGGAGGCAATTTCCAAGGAAGGTCCCGTGTAGTGCAGAAATGAGAACAAGTACGAGAGAATAAAGCACGAGGAGATTATTCATTTGCTACAAAGCAAGTTGGAAACGGTGGAGGAGAACTTCCAGACAGCGAGTAGTGACTACAATAATGATGTGAGTGATCTACAACGACAATTGAGAGAGGTTGTGCAGTGAATGACGGGAGTGGAGGAGGAGAATACCCGGCTATTTGCCCTCAATGAGACACTACAGCAGAAATCGAAGAGTGAAAGAGGAACTTGAAGCGTCTGAAGGGAATTTTAATTCGAGATTTCTGGCTACGGGGAATGGAAAGAGGTATCCACATCAGCGATGGCACGACTTTCAAAGCAAGTGGATCTTGAGAATGAAGTTGAGCACCTCAAGACACAGGGGAAGAGTCTAAAGGTACAGAATCACGATTTGCGTACACAGAATGAATCATTGCTGAAGATTAATGCGGAGCTTCAAAATTCCGTGTGAATCGTCAGAGAATTAGTCAGCGTTGCAGAAGAGAATGCTCCTGTTGACCAAGGAGCGTGACTACTATAAGCAATTGATTGAGAACTATGAGAAGGATTTAAGTATTTCCGGGCCCTAGGGAGCTGTGGGTGCAACACCGGAGAATCAGCTGAGATTGCGTGTGAATTAATGCTCGTGAATTAAACAGGCATTCTGTGTGGAAGAGTTGTTACAACGGGAGCCAAAGGGACTCTTGAATATCAGTCAGAAACTTAACCACCTCAAACGAAGAGGGCAGAGGGCAAGAATGGCAAATCGAATGGCCGCATGAGTTCCTTGACATTAGAGATAAAGAGAATGTCAGTTTCCTCCAGGAAGACATGTAGTGACAAATACTACGACTGGGATCAGATGAGGCTCGATAAGTTTTATTGCCGCTCTGGGAGAGAAATGAGTAGCTGACGATTAAGGAGAAATTCAAGACATCTCTGGTAGATACCCAAATGGGCAAGGAGGAAGACGGTCCATACTAGAAAAGTTTAATCTAGTAGATTTGGTCTTCAAGCACTCGTGGGGAAAACTGCCGGCTAATCGGAGCCAAGAGAATGGAAATTAGATAGCACGTTTTGCTAACCGGCTGAAAGATAAAGTGCACTCCTGTGGTGAAGGACAGAAAACGTAGCATTCGTAGACCTCATGCTTTGTACAGTAATTAATTGTCGGAAAGTACAGGAGAGTCATCAATGAATCCGAAAAGTTAGGATGACTCCGAGATAATGAGGGATAATCTGAAAGATTCTGCTACGGTCATCAATTTCGTCATGATTGGCACAAAGTAATACAGTGCTGATGGTAAAAGGAGATAATGACGATGGTGACGACTGAAGTTGGGAATATGGAATACAGAGCATGAGAAGTTGGCCAATGCGTTAGTGAGGACCCTAATGCAACTCGCTAGTGTGGACCCTAGCGAATGATGGCCAAAGCATTGGTGATAGTCCAATGCAATCTGCTAGTGTGGACCCTAGTGGATGAGGGATATTGGCTAAGACATTAGTGTGGACCCTAATGTGATCTACTAGTGTGGACCCTAGTGGATATGGCCAAGGCATTTGCAGGAGTCCAATGCGATCTATTAGTGTGGACCCTAGTAGACGAAGTGGTCAGCATTAGCCACAAGAGAAACTAATGCAATCTTTTGGTAGACGCTCGTAGATAACGTGAGTGACTAATACATTAGTGTGGACCCTAATGTAAACTCCTAGGGTGGACTCTAGTTGATGGAAAATGAGGAAAGCATTAGTTTGGAACTAGTGCGATCTGCTAGTGAGGACCCTAGTAGAAGTTAGTTAGTTAAGGCATTAGTGAAGACCCTAATGCCAACATTTGAACTGCCATACATGCCACCCTAGACTCATGACGTTGCCAAGGGACGGCAACAATGTCAGGGCTGGCCGAATTGTAGGCATTGAGACCGAAGGCCAAAAATATTATCCCGAGCCATGGTCTAATTACTGTATGTGTGTGAATGTACCTCTGTAGGAGAGGGCTGTGATAGTAGATAAGCATTGCCCTAGCGGTGCTTATCATGCGTTGGTCATTCTCTCGTGAGCCTTTATGCCGAGAGGACCAGTTACGCTGAAAGAGGGTTGGCTATCACAGTCACTCTCATGTATATAAAAAAAATTGACTACAATAGTGAAGGTGAGAGGGAAGTTTTATAGAATAATAACTTTTTATTGTTTTTTTTTCTCATATCGAATCCTTGTGTAGAACATAAACAAAAAAACCTCTTGCAAACATTCTTTGACGTTTTTTTCTTTATTAAAAAAAAATATTTCGATTTATTTCACTTGTAAATGTTTATTTTTTGTTATACGGAAAGAAATGTGCGTGTCAAGTGATTTTTTTTACTCCTTCTGGGTCGAGGTTGTCTTGTCTTGGCATTAATGGTGGCAATTTCATCATCTTTTTTAAAAAGATTTTTTTCCTTTACCTTCATCAAGAATGTTTGAATATTTGAAATATTTTTCACTTTAGGCAATTTATAAAAATTTCATATTGAATTAAAGAAAAAAAAATAAATATTTTAAAATATTTCTGTCCATGAAGAAGCATGTTGTGTTATTAATTTTCCAATCAGTAGCGCGACACCCTCCACGGGCTGTACTCAAGTCTTGGGAGATCACTACATCGTATGAAGTCACTGTCTGACCGCGGAGTAATGAAGGCAGATCGCGGCACAGCTTCAATGTTGGAATTCTCACACAGGAGATGTCCTATTGTGTACTTTCGGATTTCATTTAGTTGATCTGCAATGGGAAACATTTATTAGTTTGGATGGGAGATTAATAAGTTTGCATTTGCTGCAGGGGGAGAATAACGACCTGCTGTGAATGGGTAAACACCATCAGTGCGATCGTAGAAGTAGCGATCTCCAGCACGGAGGCGTTTTAGCTGCTCCAGAATGATATGTTTGAATGTTGGTCCAATTAATTCGCCGTGTGTGTTTTCCAAGAGAGCCCCAACCATCAAGTCAATGTCAAAAACACTTCTGTAGGACTTTTTCAATTTCTCAATTATCTATGGGAAAAGATGAAAGATTTATTATTAGTTTGAATTTCTTTTGTATGTTCATGACACAGAAACCTAAAAAAAAATTAGTTGAAAACAAGACAAAATAATAAAAGCTGACAAATTTCCAATGAATGGACAAGAGGAAGAGAAAAAAATGCTTACCTTAAAGTCAATGAATTTGCCTAAATCATCAAAATCGTTAATCTTGTTGTAGCCGCAAAATTCCAAGTACTTCACATATGGACTAAATCCATGATCTCTCCCACGTAGAATGTCCGTTGCGAGAAGATCGATTCCAATACCATCTTTATTCTTGAAAATTCGATGAAGAACCTCATCAGCATATCCCTGAATGTTAATTCTCTGTTTCACATATCCACGCAGAATTTCATCGTATCTCGTTTTAAGCATTCTCGAATTGAAGACTGTGTCTGATAGAAGGATGGTTTCAATGTTATCGCGTGCATCGGCAAATACGAATCTATTTGGTAGGAACAGGTGGAACACCCTAAAAGCAGATCCAGCAAATTCATTCGCCGTTGTTGGTTGAATGTGTGCTGAGTAAGGGGTATCCAGCGATGAGATGACACCATTTCCAAAAAATGCCGGAAGGTATTCATTGTAGAGAATATGTTGATACTGCGCAATTACAATACGACGTGTTTCCTGGAAGAGTTTTTCATCGTTCCAGTGTGAATTGAGGGTAGCGAGAATTCGTGCCACGCGGTTGTGGTGACGGAAGAATAGGGAATACCAAATGGCAAGGAAGGGGGTCTGATTGGCACGACTATCCCCGGAACGGTAGCAAGCATTGGATGTGCAATTGGGTGTCTCAGGGAGAATATCATCGGAGCTCGTTTGCAAACGACCGCCCGAAAAAGTTCTCAAATTGTCCGAATCAACCTTCGTGGATCCGTAGACAACTGAGAGATCTGGAATTGCAGTGGCACGATTCATTTGCTGTGCCGCCGAAAGGGTCTTCCCGTAGGGTGAGATGGTCTTCGAACGAATAAGATCGATACATCCTACTGAATATCTCTGATAGACAGGATCCCGTGGACTGATTTCAATAGGAAGACATGCTGAATTTAATTCATCTTCCGGTAAGACTCGTGAATTTCTCCTAGCACAGCATTGAATTCCAGTGTTGGAATATGCTGCGAAAAAATTGAGAAAAAATAATCGTTATGTATGCCTTTTTAAAAGCTTTTTTTGTGAAGTAGAAAAGTCTTACGATTTTGAGTGATGAGCTTTTGGGTAATGTCGTGTGCTACAACTTGACTAAACATCAATGCTGCCATGTTGGGCATTCTTTCGTAATTCAATTGCTCAGCGTACGTGTCGTAAATGCTTGTGTTGAGGAAGAAGTATACCACAAGATTACGTGCAAGTGGCAATGACCGGTAGTCTGACCCTTTTCGCACTATATCAATATCGTGGTCATACGTTGGTAGCGTAATTCTTGCGAAGGTCGTTATGGCTCTACCCGCATTTGGGTAATTGAGATTATTGCATACACCATCAATGGCACGATACGGTACTTGTGGATCGCAATGTACCTTCCAACGTGGTGTGTCGGTAATACTTGGTATGTAGCGACTCATGTCGTAGAGCCACATGTAGAAATCTTTTAAGCAAAGATCCTCTTTTGTGACGTTCCTGTAGAAGGATCGATGGAGGTACTGGCTAGCCTTACGAAGAACCCTCGAAGTACGAAATGCTTCCTTAACTGATTCATCGAGAAATTGATGAAAGTTCCCCAGATTAGCTTGACCAATCTATACGGTGAATGATTATACATTATTTTAGTCGATTTGAGAGACAAAAAAAATGCAAAATCTCATTTTTCTTACATCTTCCGGTTCCAACACAATTCCAAGATCAAACAATTGTCTCTCGTGCGCTTCAACCAGAGCTTGTGCTTTTGTAGCATTTTTGTATGCTTCCGAGACAATTCTAAAAATTTGTTGAACACATGAAATTAAAATATGATCAATCATCACTGAATTAGAACACTTTTATTCTTTTTATTCTTTTACCTCTGATCCTCAGAATTCCACGATCTCACACAATAGCAAAACTTCCCAAAAAGCCCCACGGCTAATAAAGCAATTAATAACTTATTCATCGTAATTAACACCGTCTTCAGAGCAAATAGAAGAAATGCCTGAAGATCCGCTTGGGTGATAATTCAAATGATAACTGTGCAGAGTGTCACATGTATATATGGTAATTAGCAGAGACATTAATGAATTTTCTTGTTTTTATGTACATTTCACTACAATGTCAACGCTACTCCGTGGCATCAGCAAGGTGATATGGGCAAGGTGTAGCATGGCGAGTGACTTCTAAATAAAACAAGAAGTCATGTTTGGATAAATAAACTGCATTATGTTGACAGACCGTTGATGCTCGGCCAGTGAAAATTGAATTCATTTCACTTTCATTTTGGATGCACAAAAATAGAAAGTAAAACACTTTTTTCTTTCTATTGGTACGGGTTTAATTTTATTCTCCATACTTGTTCATTCCATCATAATATTTTGATTAAGTCATTCACATTATTTTGAATTGACTCTATGTTACAAATTTCTTCAGAAAATTACATTATTTTTACAAATTAAAATGACAATGAGAGCATTATTTTTCTTTTATTTCAATAAAGGACAAAGGAAATGTGATTATGTGGGTGGGGAGAGGGGAATATTTAATAAAAAAAATGGCAAAATATTTTCTATACATAATTTCTTTCGTGTACAAAAACTTTGCATAAATGGTCTTTTTTTTACAATTTCACACCATCGTTGTTCAAGTGTTGCCATTTATTTTTTTATCTCACAAATTTTCTCTCAGAAAAAATATGAGAAAATTCCAGCCCTAGAGACTGTTTTCATACTAAATTCCAATAAATAAATTTACACTGTAGTTTATTTGTTAAAGAAAAAGGCATCGTGGGAGTTGTAGGCGGAACTAACTTCTTCCTTCCAGAGATTAAAGTCAATACGAGGTAGTGATGCACAGGGTTGGAGTTCATTACCAAGGTGGATCCTTTCGAAGGCACGTGGTTGAATGTAGTGAATGTTGGTGTTGTCACACACCAATCGGGCAGCTGTTGATGTTCGGATTGATTGAAGTTGTTCTGGAATAAAGAAAAAAATATTGCAGTAACTCAAAATTTCGCAAAACTACCCCATTAAATTTTATTCCTCAATTTAATTAATCTCGCGTTGTACTTCAATAGAAAATATAATTCCTAATTAGATCTTATTTATGTAATTTCCAAGTGAATCTGATAGACTTATATTTCACACAGAAAACATGTGTAATTAATTCGATCAATATTAAATTCTGTGAGAGAAAAAATAATATAATTAAAAATTGGGTGAGAGTCGTGAGAGCGTTGCTAGTAATTGCAATAATTCCATTGGATCATAAAACTCTTTATCACAACTTGAATTTCCGAGACTTGCATTTTATTTTACTTTAATTTGCATTCGTACCGTCGATGTTTTAAGGCCAAGGATTGGAGTGACGGTATGCCACAAGTCTGCAGGAGGCACGGTAGAGATATTTTTGCGTCTCATATTGGTTTTATTAATTCTGTGAGCAAAAAACTACTATTTCACGTGACAACAAGCTAAAGTAATTTATTGGACATATCAGAAGCAACTATGTTGCAAAATTCAATTTTATTTAACACGTCCAACTTCATATAGCATGTGTGGTGCATTAAAGATCAGAAAGTTCACGATCACACTGTACACTATTTGTTGGTAATATGATTCACTATTCCCACAGATAAATTATAATGATTTAGTGTGGTTATTTGACAAAATTAAAAGAGCTAACATGACATGATACCATTTAGTCTCTTCCAATATTTATGATTAATTGTCTTTAATCACGATCTTTACGTGGGATAGAATTATGTTTGTATCGGCAAATAAATTAAAGAAATCATGTAAACTCACCTCTCGTGAAGGCACTATCAATGTTGCCATTCTCGTAGAAGAACCGATCTCCAACACGTGTACGGAAGAATTGTTCCGTAAGGATACAGAGGAAAGTTGGACCAGCCAGAGCACCTGCAACGTGAGCTTCCAAAGCTGCACCAACAGTGAGATCAACATCCTCGGGACTCGTGTAGTGAGCTCGGAGTTTCTCAACGTGTCGCGGTGAAATGAGATCCAGGAAATCTTCGAATGTGGTCGCCCGCTTGAGACCACAGAATTCCCTGAAGTCATTGTAGCTGGCAAGGCCGTGATCACGATTCCTCTGAATGTCGATTGCCTTCAAATCCTGACCAATTGGATTATCCAGACGGAACAGGTAGTGCTTGATCTGTTGCGATAAAGACAAAATTAGGATTAAGATTTAATCGCTTTTGGCATATTTCTTCACTTACCTCAGTGTCTATATTGTCATCGGTGTCTTCTTCTGGTTGCGTAACCATACCGCGGCAGAGATTATCGAATTCCGCCTCAACAATGACGGGACGATTCAACCAGTCACTGAGTCTCAGCGATGCTGTTCTTGCACGATGTTCGGACAATAAACTTTTATGGGAAAGGAAATGAACAACATTTAGCTAAATGATCTTTGGTGGAGTAAAATGAATAATATCGGTGAAAAAAGGCAATGCGTGATCGGGCAACGCTTCTTACTAATGGGTTCAAGTTCATCGTCATTGACCCAAAAAATCGGGCATTTTGTATCGTATATCATACCACATGTACATTTACATAACGACGAATGAATGGTTTGAGGTCAAATTGGGTCACGCGAAAAAAATGTGTCGAGACCTAGAGAAATTGGGATATGGATCTTCGATCTTGGCATTAAATTGATTTCGTTTGTTTTGCAAAAGAAAAGAAAAGTGCATGGAAAAAAGCACAATTCCCGTGAAAGTTGATCTATTTTTGCATATTATTTTTCTTTATATTACTTTTTTTTTTTACATATAATAATGTATGTAAATGAAAGTAATGGGAAAACAATTAAAATAATTTAATTAAAAGAAACAATGAAAGAAAACGAAATTAAAATACTTCTCATAACGTGAATTCAAGACAATTTTGAATAAAATACTTTCCTAAGTAATAGGTACGTTTTAAGAGGAATTACCCTGATGCATGCATGCATTTACATACACAGCATTGGTTGCATATTAATATTCAACACTTCTCTATCTTTCTAAATAACACCGGCGATCACACATTCCTCAGAGATCAATGAATTGAGAAAGAGAGAAAAAAATAGAAATGGAAAATGAATTTTCATACTCATATTATGATCAATTAACTCATTGTTTTTTTGAGAGTGAAAGAAAAAGTATTTTCTCATACATTTGCGGACAATATAGACAAAATCCTACTGCTGTGTAGGTATATAGAGTAGGAAATAATGAAAGTCTTGTCTCGCGATCTCTTTAACATTAAACTATATATCTTTTTTCTTACACACATGCTCAGTCAATTGGAAAATGTATGAAGGTGCATTTGTGGTTTATAGAAAAAAACTCGTGGGAAACTCACTCGAGTCTTCCTTCAATTTGCGTGTGGAAGTATCGGAAGGCGGCTGTGGCAAAAGAATTGATCACTCGTGGATCAATGCTTGAATCGTAGTCATTCACATAGCTTCCCGGCGTGGTCTCGTAGATAAGTCCATTGTTGCGCATATTCTTCTGACCCAGGAAAATTGGGAGCCACTCGTAGTAGGAAATATGTTGGAATTGGGCACCGTTGATCCTTCTTGCCTCTTGGAAGACCCTCTCGTCATCCCAGTGTGGATTAATGCTAGCGAGGGCATCAGCAATTTGGTTGTGTTCAGTGAGAAGCATTACTCTGCATTGAAGAAAGGAAAAGTGCAAAAAAGGCGATTAAATTAAATCTCATAAAATACGCATTATTAACTTGTTCAATTACATGCAAGACATATTTTATTGATCTTTTGCAAGATCTTTGACTCTGTTTTCAGGGGATAATAAAATGAATTTATTGTTTTGAATCATAAGGAAGGAGAAGGGACGTTGACGTACCTATCTAGCATATGGGTTTGATTCGAAACTAAATCTCATTATATTAATTAATGCGCAATAAGGAAGTTGAAAGGGCTTAGAACATTTTGCTTAGATTAAGGGGGGATTCCGCAACATTCTAAGAGGGACTGTGATCCTTATGATAATTTTTTGGCCCCTTCCCCTTTCCATTAATAATTCATGAATTAAAATTTTGTTCAAAAGGAATGTGCCAAAGTAAGTAATTGAGACGTTTGGCCATTATTCTGCACTTTTATTTTTGCAAAAAAACTCAAAATTTTGCAATGTCTTTCACCGTATCAAATAGGAATTTCTTGGGTATTTTTCTACATTATTAAACATAAATCACAGATAAATTTATGTATCTCTATAAGAAGTTTATATGCATAATGAGATCAGACATGGAACATGAAAGTATACTCATTTAATTTATGCTAAATTAAAATAAGCTTAATCACTGGAATCAGTCGTGACCCAAAAAGTAATTTAGCTATTGAGGAAATATTTCGAAAAAGAAAATACTTACTGGAGCGAGGTGAGTCCTGGATTTTGATTTACACGAACATCACCGGCCAGGTAGCACACATCATTAATGCCGGTAGCCATTGTACATACAGTGGATGCATTGGGATTATGTGGTGGCCATTCGCGTCCATGACGTTGTTCTGTAATCATTCTACCACCGCTGAATGTTCTGAGTTGTGCATTCATTTGATCGCTATTCGCATACACGAGTGAGAGATCCAAGAAAGCAGTCACTTCCGTGAGTTGCTCAGCCGGAGCTCCGAACTGAACATGGGGGCATCCGACATCTCTATCAGTGAGTGTTCGCACGAAACTCATGCAGTGTGAGTCAAAGTCATTGTATACTGGATCATGGGGTGGTACGATAATTGGGTAGCAAGTACTGTGGAGATTTCCCTGTTCCATTATACGACCCTGGTCTGTACAACACGATGTGGCGTGCTTCTGTGCCTGAGAACCACCAAACTGGAGACTCATGTCGTGGGTCATTATCTGACCCCATTGCATGTTAAGGAGTGTGTATTTGGGATCAGGAACATCACGTTCACCGAAAACATCAACGGAAATTACTCGGGCATTTGGCAGATCCTCTCCTGTGACTGATGTTGTTGGTGAGGCTACACCATCTCCGTACTTGGGTGAGAGAAGACGGGAATAGCTCCCAGCGGCCATACCCCATCCTGGATTTACTAAATTGTTGCATACTCCATTGAATGTACGGTAGCGGGAACGAACACAATTTGTCGGTGGGACTCCACATGTCTTTCCGCCACCTATACCAGCTGATCCAGGTCCTGCGACTCCGAAGGGATTTGATTGGGCGAATGATTGACTGAAATTATTAATTTGAATTGACTGTGAGATTTCTTTCTGTTTGTTCTTGTGGGACCATTCTCTCCTGAAAAAATCATATCACAGAGGTTTTGTGGGTCTTTTGTACTTATATTATTCCAAACAATACCACCAAGTTTGCCAATATTTTATTGATTGTAAAATAAACGAGTTGATTCGAATTTAATTTTATTATATAGATAGCTTGTAAAATATTTTCGAATCTGTATGTACTTCGTCACATAATTTTATTTCATTGCTAATTTGAAAATATTCTGTCTTCATATTTAAATCAGCATGTAATGTACACAGTGTCGCATTTTGACTTGTTGAAAATTCATTTTTAAAACATAACATAATGTGGTGGTGAATGCGATGAAATGTAGCATATCGAGGGCTGCATTGTAAAACCGGCTAAGTCGGTTCGGAGCTCATATCGACTTAGCCGGTTTTACAATGCAGCCCTCGATATACGCCCTGTGCCGTTAAAATCAAATAAAATAAAATTGCACATATTGATCATAAATGCAATTCATAGATAATATTGATGGAAATTGTTAATTATACATATTCTGTTGAACATTCAAGGGAATGTAACAAGACAACAATTGTGGCTTTATGCAGCAATGACGGACATGGGAGTGAATGGAATTTAGTTTAATGGTTCAACAGTTGGTTTATGCAAAATCATTCTCATATAAAGCTTGATTTGGTAAACTTGGTGATAATTTATTGCAGAGAGCCATATGGTTTGGATAAAATTCAAAAAGATATGTTCCCAAAAAAATTGGAGCATCTTAGTTTTCAAATAAATTACATTTAAATAGAGATTTAACAAATTTATTTCAATAGATTTTCTTACCCATAAAATCCAGCGTAACCCCTGGTTTTGCCATGGCTAAAGGGAGTTGAAAAGTAACTCCTGACTCCTCTATCGTGAATGATACTGTATGATGACTCCCCTAAAGTTGTACAGTGAACTGTACCGAGTGTGGCGACAAGAAGCAGAAACGGTACCTTCATCTACAAATTAAGAAAGATGGTTTTTTGCTTTAATAAACGTTCTGTCTTGGAAACGGAAGTTCAATGTTACGATTTTTTGCAGGAAAAAAACAATGTAGGTAACTTAGCATAATAAAGCAAACATTTTAATATCATGTAAGATTAAAATGAGTGTAAACATTTTGGGAAGTAAGTAGCTGTTTTTATATAAAAATTCCGGTTACTTTCTAATTTTTGTATTTTACCCTAATTTAAACTGCTACACTACAAAATTCCGTGATTATGGTATTGTCGCTTCTTTTTTTTTGTACCTACCTCGTGTGAGCATTTTGTGTAAATTAAATGGCCAATTTCCTCACACTTTAATGGAAAATCAATGATGCGAGAGCTTTGAAGTTGGAAAAGTCAATATAATAAAGAAAAAATTATATACAATATTAATTTAACTTATTAACACACTAAATGGCTCTTGATTATGATTTAAACATTTAAATTTTGTTTTCGGAAGAAGAAACATACGCGCAGTTTAGTGAACCCCATACAGCTGCTGGGTCATGAATATGTATTTATGCAACTGAAAACGTGCGACATCGAAAATGGTATTGCACGAGTGAGTCAGACAGTTGTAGAGCATAGATGAAGCAGTTGTGAAAAGTGCAATCTGCATTCATCAAAACGTATGATTCTCTCGTATTTTCTCGTGTATTTTATTAAATCAATTTCATTGAAAACATACTAACAGCTGATTTGCACTGGGCCTCCATTGCGATCGAGTAATTTAATTTAATTAAAGAAGAAATAATAGCAAAAAAGAGATGCACTGCCGATGCTGCAATATGCTAAACGAATCAAACGTCTGCGTGAAGATGCGGTATGTAATTGAAAAACCTTCGCACAGTGGGAAGGTGATTAATTTGTTCAATTCACATAATGCAAAAAGATGTGTATGTACTTTGCAATGCGATTGAATAATCCATATAGCATATAAGAATTAGGCTGATGCCGTTTCTATCTCTTTCATCGATAATAGATTTTACAAAAATTCCAAATTATGCTGCAAGTGAGTGGGAATGGTATTTCCACTGCATTTAATTTCTTTTCTTTCATTGCTCGTGTTAATGAATGATTTATATCATAAAAAAACTATTAAATCTCCCACTGCTGTACCCTCCCATTCATTCCCAATTATAGTAAAGTTTAATTCTCATATTTCTCTGCATTTGTCTATTGCTATTGAAGAAAAAAAATTATAGGTAGGTATGTGAAAAACAATGCTAAAACTATACATTCATTATGATTATATACACAAAATATATAGAAAGAGGAAAAATCAAGAATAAAAAAATCGAACAAGAGAAAAATGACATTGAGAGGTGGCTTTTTAAATTAATTTTTAAATTCAATTTCCATGTAACACTGTGCTAAATGGTCATTAAAAATATAGATATGTGTGTACCTAAAGGTACCTGAAAGAGATCAATATTTTAATATATTGTGTATATGTCTTTCATGGATCATTGCTGTGGCAGTGCTATGTATTTACTTTTACTTGTAAAAAATCACGATCATTAAAGAGATTACAGTTTCGCAACAATAAGGAACTCGCCCATGGATAATTTATGAACTTTATTCTTTGTTTTTGGGCGGTTTTTCCTTTTGGAATACCTCAAATGCCTGACAAACTTATTCAACATATCCAATCAGATATGGTAAGGTGAGACTGAAGTCATAGACAAATATATTGTATAGATGGATTTATGAGTAATATTGGAAATGGTTCAGGTGTGATTGGGCAATCGCAACAAATTTGGAGACGTTGAGAGTAATAGAAAAAAAATGCCTATGCTGTATTTTAAAAACAAAAGACTTCTCTTTTTTTCTTAAACATTTCATAATATTAATTAAATTATTTTACGCTGATAAAAAAATCCATATATTAGGGATTGCATATAGATTTAATCAATGGAATAAATTCATATTGCAACTTTGTGTGAAATATTATAATGTAAAAAAAAAGTAAAATTCCTTCGTTGACTTGTATTTTTTGTGTACAATATTGAGTTTACAACTTTGAAGGAATGTTCAGAAAATGTTATCTATCGGTAGAATATCGTCACGTTTACTTACATTATTGCGTACACCTACCTATGCACAAAGGTGCAGACTTACTTTTTTTTATAATAAAATACGATTTGTAGTATAAATAGTTGATTGATTGCCTTTGATTTAATATAAGGTACTTTTTCCGACATTCTCACGCTTACTCACAAAATTTCTATTACACAAGGGTGTCTACCTTAAATGCTCGTTCGTATTGCAGAGAAAATTCTTCGTATTAAAAATGCAACAATTACATAATGCAAGAGCGATGCCCAAGAAAATGCAACACAAAATTTCACCACCCACTGTCATTGAAAATTACTCTAAATTGCGAAAAAAAATGTCATGGCATAGAAAAAACTGGAAAATTTCTTGCACTGCCTTTCCAATGTCTCATGCGCGCATATTTTTGTTATAAGTGTTGACCGAAAGACGTCTTGTGGTTATAACTATTTCACTTGATTAGCGGAGAGCATTTGATTGACAGTCTTTGAGATAAGTTTCACAATAATAATAGGATAATTAAAGAGGTGCACGTGATTTGAATGTTTAACTTTTGTCGTAATGATATTTAATACGTAAAAATGAAATGAAGGAAGAATGGCAGAATGTGCAAAGGTTAAAAACTCCTTTCCCTTTTGTGGTTAAAATATAATACTGGTTATGTAGTCTCGGTAGGTACCTCAAATGAGAATGTAGACTTCCTTAAGAGACTATATTTATTTTTTTAAAAAGATTTTTTTTCGATTCCTTTTCCTTTTATTTTTCCTTTCTTGGTTTCTTTTCCTGTTCTTCTGATACAATATAAAATTCCAGATGTGATTGAGAATTTAGCTCTCAAACTTGTTTAATTAATTTTTATAGACGTATAGGCTTTCAACCAAATTTAATTTAATGTTCCGTCCTATATATACATATCTATGTACTGTACATAAATCTGAACTCAACATTACTTCCTCATATTGAGTAATTGTATATAGTCAAAAAATCACTATCTGGACTGAAGATTTTAATCCCTCTAGCGATGTTCAATTCACTCAATACATAACATTTACTAACAAATCTACTTATGATCAGCAACTCACAAAAAGGAAAAAAAAAACATATATCACCATACAACATAAGATCTAAATTACTTTACCTCAAATGCTATGGCCACTATGCATTATTACATGATCTAATTGATTTTATATTGCCGATTGATCATTAAAATCACAAATATCAGTCTGGGTATTTTATTTTAAATTCCTTTTAGCTATTTTTGTTAAAGCTAAAAAAAATCTACACAAAAATACATAGCCGACGTACATACATAGCGAAAAGTCTCACGGTTTCTTAATTAAGAAATTCTATGTAAAGCTCATTCAGAAATGAAGTTTTCCAACTGCATTCATGGCATAATTTGCTCAATATAGTGTGAAAATTTACAACTACCTCACCACAATACCAAACATATCATTTGTTATTTCTGCCCAATGATAAAATCCATTAGGAGTTTGTGTTAGAAAAAAAAACTTTATTGTATTAACAGAGTGCAATATGAGGGTATGTAATGTTCAATTTCCAAATCGGGTCAATAAGTTAATTTTTTATTTGATTGAAAATCTCAACTCCCACGCTTTTATATCTCACTCAGCATGAGCACGTGTAAGTTCATGTTTTTTGTACTCATTAAAAAGATATACATTCGGTAGGTTATTGTTTGTTTGGGCGGTGTAGTAGTTCAAAGCGAAAAAACGTATAAATATTACGCGGTCGCTGGTCAGACGTAAGTTGATAAAAAGCTTTTCTTTTAATGAGTTAAAAACATTTATTGCTAAAAACCTGCTTAAAAATAATTTTTTGAGCTTTTTTTATACCTTCTCATTAAGCTAATTCGTTGAAATAAATTTGAATAATTTATTAAAATAAAAACAAAAAATAACTCATATTAAAATGATGTCTTGTCATCATATTTCAAACACCAGACGACATTCAGAATTTTTTTTTCGGAAGTTTAATCATCGAATTCAGCAAAATTCCCAAATTATTACCCAAATTTTCCGTTTACTTTGGCGTTATTGCCGAAAATAAACCTCATAAAGAATTATTCTCTTATAAAATATGTGTATATAGATTGTAATATGTCTCGGCCACTCAGCTTAGTTTATTGTAGTACATATACTTTTATATACTTATGTACAGGTACATAGATACTCCAAAAGTGCATACGAAAGATACGAAACGACCTTCTGAGGTAAACTTCAATAATAATGTTGTATTTACTCTTTTGTACCTAACTTATTGGTGAATGCAACCTGATGAAAGTGAATTATTTCCAATGAGTAATATTTGCACTGTGCACCTATAATAAATAAATTACTATAATTCCTTTTATCGATTTTGCAGATTTAGCATTTTAAAGCGGTATGTGGAGTATATTCCCCATCTGTTATTTCCCAATAATAAATTAATTTGTGGTTTCATTTGGATACATCATGGAACATTTTGTTTATTCTAATTTATTGGTGTCATGCGGGCTTTCATATCTGAGATTTTTTGTTTAAATTTCAAATATCCCAAACCACTATCTAAATGAATATATTTATTCCACTCACCTTTAGAAGAAAACACATTAACGTTTTGAAATGCCATTTTATTAGGACTAATAAATTTAATCCTTTTTTTTGTGCAACATTGAGAAGAAAAAGTATTTTTGCTTAACATCTGTGGTTTATTGATGTTAAAATGTTGCATACATATTTGTTTTTTTTATGTGTAACCGTATAAATTTGATTAAAGATTTTACTCAGATATTTTTTTTTCCATTCTTTAAAAATAGAATATTTATTACCTTTAGCAGCGAAAAAGAAAAAAAAATGTAGACACTATTATGTAATAAGAATTTCGTATTTCCCACTTTTGTAAAAAAATCTTTTTAACTGATATGTGAAATTATGCAGATTGAATATTTGCGTTCTTCGTCTCAATCCATCCTGCCTTTGTCTCATTCACTTTTTTTTAAGTGTTTTAATGTTAATCTTTCAAATATTTTGGTATACTCTTACCCAAACCATGATTTCACTTTTTTTTCTACATAATTTTATGTAAAAATAACCAGTTGGTGAAAATGTTCTAAGTTTCCATTCTCAATGAATAAATTAACCATGTGTTTATAAAATTTTACGGAAATTTTTGCGATTCTAGTTTTGTGGGGATTAACCGAAAAATAATTCAATAATTTATTCACTGATGAATAAAAAAATCATATTATTGGGTATTAAGATGAAATATTTGAAGAACGAATCTCATTTGTCTTTTTTTCAAATTTTGATAGACATTTAGTTTTTATCTTTCACAAGGTTCTGTAAAATTTGCATAATGATTTTTTTAAATTTAATTCAATTCAAATTATTAGAAAAAATATATTTGTCAGTTTAAAAAAAATGCGTAAATGTCGTATAAATTAATCTGTTTCTGGTAAAAGTTTATTTTAGAATTATTTACCTAAGTATATTTAAAAAAAAATGTAGGATTTTTTAAGCAAACATGTATGTAAGTCTTATATTAGCTTTTGCAAATGACGGTTATGTTTTTTCTATACATCACATTTTATAGTGTTCTAAAAACAAATTCAAAAGTCTTTTACAGTTTATCGACGAGATATAAAATAGATATAAAAGTTAAAATATAGGATAATTAAAACATAATTGATTTGATATGGGTTTTGATGAAAATACTCAATGAGTTCCAAATGTGAGAGGTTTATTATAGAAGAGAGGCATTATGTGCTCAAGAAAGATTGATCAATTTCCTCAACGTCACATATCACAAAAGCAACCACTTCTTGTGATACCTATTTAAGGTTTTTTTTTAAAAAAAAAAATGTAAACCGCTTTAAAATGCGACAACTTATGTATAATTTAAAAAAAAAATGTAGATCTTTTTGGACAAAATTGTCTCGGGAAATAGTTGAAGACCTTGATAAAATTCTTTAAATTTATGTGAGATTTGAGATTGGAGCCTATCTTATAGTGCCTTGGAGAAACCTGATATATATATATATATATATATATATTTCTTTTATTATTTTACATATTGACCTTCTGATTCTTGGATAAAATTCTTCCTTAAGACAAGTTTCTTTAATTGCCCACCAAGCCCACCAGCTACTGATGGAGATTCCTCAAGTGCGATGTTACCATTTAGCATGGATGAAAAGTGTTAAGTTTCCCTTTCACTCAATTATGCCAATGATCCGTTGAGTCGACTATAAAATAGTGCGATGGAGTGTGGATTAATTTTAATTATAATGTATAAAATCGCGCATTGATGTCATGTCGCATGCCCGGAAAATGCATTCTTGGCACTAATTCGCGCTTCATTGAAATTACAAATGTTGGGAAAAAACTCTCTCATAAAACTTCACTCTCAGTGGGAGACAATTGATTGTTAAAAAAAAGCCAGAAGAGGATCACTTTATTCTTCCCTTCACATAATTAGCTACATAGAGCACTTTAACCTTCATAATGCTAATTTTCTTCTCACATAAATGAAATTATATCACAGTTATTAATTTTTTACACTCATCCATGGTATTTTTTTTGATCAGTATATTATGAAATATCCTTCTTCATTTGCAACTAATATATGTATAATATATAATGCTACATGTAGAAACCGAGCGATGAAAGTAAAAGTGTTTAAAAAAAAATGAAAATTATCAAATTTTGTCGAAATATTTTCAAGGCACTAAATTTTCACTTTTCAGGAGGGGTTAATAATTGGCTGAGAGACCTCGAATTCCGTCCATAATAAAATATAATTGTATGCTTTTTGGGTAGCCTTCTCTTTAATAATCCTGAGAGAATACATATATAGCTCTCTTCAGCACTTAATCCATTAAAATGCAATTACATGATGGGCAACACTTACTTTAACAAATTTTTCGCTTTATTCTTGCACTCACGGTGGGAAGTACCACAGTATGTTCTATTAAAGATCACTTGACACCCTTCTTCACTCACAATGTGTAGAAAAATAAGAAAAATTGTCCAAGGATAAAAATCACAAGGAAAAAAGAAATAAAAAGATTTAAACTCTCGAAATATCCTTCGCCCTCCTACCACTGAACATTAATTATTTTTTCGCCCTACCACAGGTGGTTCTCCCCAATTGTTGCGTGGAAAAGACGAAATCGACTGAGGTATCGACGCGATTTTCATGAGATTTTATATTAATTCTCCCCACACCTTGGCTCCCACCACCTTCCGCTTAGCTCGCCAAACTGAAGCCCAATGTCTGCGAGTCTGCCTGGTGCTCCGCTACATTATGAGCTAAAGATCACTAGAGACACGAATTTAATTCATTCACGTTTTACGGTGGGATTCATTTCTTATGTACAGAAAATTTTATCACTTCATTGGATCAGAGTAATCTTTTGTGTTATACCCTTCTGCATTTTCTATTTACAACACTTTGCTAATAAAATAGTCTCATGTGGTTTAAAGAAATTAGTCAAGTCCCTATGAGGCGAATTTGTCTTCTATTGATGATTGATCAATTCGAGCAACCGGTAAAAAATTTTTTCAGATGGTATGAAATTTGTCAAAGACCGGAGAAAGTGATTGGTAGGAGCAAAAAAAATAAAAGAATTTAGTGCAAAAGAAGAAAGAAAAAAATAAAAGTGATCTAACCAAATGCTTCCAATTTCTCCCATTAAATATCGTGTAAAAATTCAGCATTAAACTTTTCCTTTCGTTTGCAATCCGAATTGAGATGTATGTTGTGTTATTCCAATGAAATCTTACGGTTCTCATTTCCACGGGAGAGTTAGTGGTGGAGGATTATTGTGAAGCACGAAGAAAAAAAAGAAGCAAGCAATACTATTTCTACAAATTAGAAGAAACTAGACGAGTTTTTTTTTCATCTCCAGCCACCACCAACAATTTTGATGGCGAAACTTTAACGCATGATTTATGTTGTGGGCATTAAAACTATACAGATACTAAAGTATTTGAGCATATAAATATTAATTACTAATAACCCTCTTGCAAGAAATGCACCGGAGAAGTTTAATATTTCTAATTGGCAGAAATGGTGGGATAAAATGTAACAAAATTGGGATATTAAATTCACCAAAGAATCCAATAAAAAAACTTACATTTTTGTTGCTCTTTTATATGAACCTTCATTATTAAATTCTCATGTCGCAGGTAGAGGAAAAAAAAGAAGAAAAAAAATTACATTACTCAAGAAGTTGATCTCGATCTGATCACATGATCATCGAAGGTACTTTACGTACAAAATTTATTGTACCATATACTTTGTTGCAATGAAAGACGCGGGAAATAATGTACATGAGGAAGAAAAATTACACTCATTCTTTTATGCATATAGCATGTGAGGTTTTATCAGTTTATTTTCAAGTTTACCCGAAATTGGCCAAAGTTGTGCCTTTATTCGCGTACGCGTTTTGTGACAAGGTGCAAATTTAAAGATCTAACCATGATCTTTTGGCATCCGCTTACTCATTTCCTAACGCTACAAAATATACCTACATATATAGACAATATATTTACCGCAAAATGGGAAAATACGCAAACTAATAAAAAGACCGTCTTTTACAAGAACAACGTGTTTTCGCTATTCTCTGTTTTTTCCAAGTGAAAGAGGCACACTTACTCATAAATAAAGCGAATCTCTTTTGTTAGCCTAAATACAAAGTATATAAGACATAGGTACTATGTAAATTAATTTGATCGATCAGGCGCGACTATAAATTTCAATGCGTCTAATTAATTATACTATGGAAGGACGAAATGGGGTCAAAAAGAACTAACAATAAATAGAAGGTTTACTGACCTTTAGCATTCAGATCGAAAGCTTAAGAGCTTTTATTTCTCTCTAGAACAGCCTTGTGACACCGAATACCACCATTTCTATTTTGGAAGGAAAATAGGTAATCATAAAAAATCTAAAATAATTTTAAAAAAAACTGCCAAGCCAGTTTTTGCAATAATAATGCTGTATTCTGATTTTATTAAAAGCTTTTTAAAATTTTATTTTTTAAAAAGTTAGCTTACCCTGCTATTCGAAAATGTATGAAAAATTTCAAACACTTTGAATTTTGTAATTTTCCACAAAATTCAAAACTTTGCTATTCGAGATTCTATGAATTTTGAAAGTGAAATGTCAAAATTAAGAATTTCGACTGGTCTAAAGAAAATTTCCTAAATTCGTATTCGGGATTGTCTGAATTTTGAAATTTGAGCTGTCAAATTCTTTGAATTTATGAAAAATTTCAAAGGTGCTCAAGAGGACCTTTGAATTTTGTGGATTTGATTATTGAGAGTGAAATACGTGAATTAAAATACCCAAACCTTACTTTTCACGTGTATTATCAGTTGTAATGATTTACAAAAACGAGAGTCAATCAAATCGATAATCAATTAATTTATTTTTAAAATAATTTTTAACATGATTAATCTTTAAATTGGAGCTCTGATTGTTCCGGAATGTGGTACAACCGTTACAATTGGATGTTCCCCAGCATAATACCAATCTTGTAGCGATCAGGGGCAAATCCCTGGACAATTGGGTTCCACAAGTCGTGACTTATCCTGCCGCAGAAGGGAATGCTTCTCGCGTACCATGTCCTGCCGCGGGATACCCTCCTTAATGTAGACTATCAGCGAAATTTCAGCTTCGAGAGCTTCAAAAATTGCCTTTAAGGCATGCGGGGGTGGCATATAGATTAGGTACTGTTGCTTCGCAATTTGTTGCCTCTTTTGCTTCCTTCATCGTATTGAAGATGGGAAGATTTAGATGAGTCTTTCCTCCTTTTCCTGGCGACACTCCGCCAAACATCTTCGCCCCATACTCAATGGCCTGCTTGCTATGCAAGCTGTCGTGCTTGCCCTGCCCGTGAATCCCTCACAGATCACGCGAGTCTCTCCCGTAAGGATTAAATTCTTCCGGGTGGCATACCTTCCGAAGAGTTTTCTGGAGAAGAGAAATAGGTTATGTTTACTCATCTTAAATTCGCGTACCACAAAGCCATATTTTCACCTACCTTCACTTTCTTCCAGAGAAATTTTCACAAAAACGTGTATTTTAACGAATATTGGGATGTTTTTCCGTATATTTTCCGGCTTTTCTTGCTGAACCACGCACCTCCGCACTTTCTTCCAAACACAAAATTATGAAATTTGACATTAGACCAGCTTTGAATTTTTACAATTTTCAACATGGTCTAAGCTTCAAAATCCAAAGAATTTTCGAATAGCAAATTAAGTATTTTTGTTGATTTTGAAAAATTTCAAGTTATGAAATGTGTTTATTTTCCGAATAGCACTGTTAGTCAGCTTATTTAAGTCATTTAAGGGATATAATGTGGTATATGTAGCTGCTATATTTATTTACAAAAAGAGCTAAAGTAATAAAAGAAAAGAAAATACCTAGGTACTATATAAGACAAGACTTTCATATACGCAAATATATCGTTGTCTATTAAGCATTTCATCTGATTCATAAAATTTAATAAGTTCGGGAGCTTTGGTATGTTAATCGAGCATATCCAATCAGGCATTACACATCAATTTTTGCATGCAACACCCAGCATTGGTTTTGAGATCTCAACGGGTGATACAGATAAGCTCTTTCTATGCTTTCATTTGGTAATGATTAAATAAAAATTTTGAATCGTTATGCTTGTACTTCCTCTAAAACAAAAAGGCTTAAATTTTTTTCCGACCATGTGATAAAAAATAAACAAAAATATTAACTTGTTATTCTTTGCAAACTTGACGCATTTTGTCTTCCTTCAATAAATAAAATTCTACGTAAAATTGCAATTACATCATTGAATTTTTTGTATGCCCATAAAAAACAAAATATTTCAACTTTATTGCCTTTTTTATCCAAATAAATGAATGCAATAGTCAAATAAAAAGCAGGTATTCTTCACAGAGTGTGGAAATTAAATGAGGTCTTAACTTATTATGGTCTTCCTTTTCTTTTACCTTCTTTATGCTGATATGAGGAAAAAAATACCGGTGAATTTCATCATATTCCTCATGGTTAAAAAACGTGAGTATTATAAGTGCCTATGTAAATATTCTATTGAAGGAGAAATGTAAATATTATTTAAGAGCACAAAAGTCATGAATAGAACCGATACAAGTAAATTATTGTGAAGAGTGAAAGTTTATAATGTGAAGAAGACCATAAAATTAAAAGATTTTAGCCTACATTCAAAATATTTAATAAATAATTTGATATTATAAAAATTGCATAAACAAAATTTCATTTTAGATAAAATATGAAGGGAAGTATTTATTATTTTTTTTGTAAAACAAAATTTCTCTAAAAGCAAAGAAAATAAAATGATCTTTTTTATGTGAGAGAAATAATAATTAGTTGGTATACCACAATCGTGGCATACCAAGTATTGTAATCGTCGGAAAAACCGACCACCTCAGATCGGGCTCAAACTTGGTATGAGCACGTTTTAGACATCCCACATTTCGAAAATGGTGGTGGAAAATTTTTGATCCGGCCGGCCTGCCGGCCTGCCGGCCTGCCGTCCGGTGGTCAACATTTTGCATTATATCTCGAGAACGGTAACAGATAGAGACTTCCGGTTTGAAGTTTTCTATAGAAATGTGGGTGTAAAATTTCATTTTTTCGCATTTTCAAAATCCAAGATGGCCGCCGTCCGCCATTTTGAAATACTGTCAACCACTTCCCTTACAGCTAGAGGTCTGAAACTTTAGTATGTTGTAGAGCTTAGTGAGACGTTTTCATCAACAATTCGTACTTGACAATTGGTCAAGCCGTTTAGCAAATATGGCGGCCTAAAGCAAAAAGTGTTTTTTCGATATATCTCGAGAACGGCTTGACCGATTTTGACCATCTTGGTATCAAATGAAAGGTATTGAGAAGTCCTACAACTGTTTAGAACATTCCAAGTTTCAAAAACATCCGCAAGAGGCGCTAAAAACAAAAACAAAAATTGCCTAACTTTAAGGGGCTATATCTCCCAACATCTGTTATAGATTTCCTTTAAATTTAGATATGTTGTAGCCTGACTCAATATCTGTCACGAGTCCGAAAATGAAGAAATTCTATGTCGCCGTTTAGAAGATATGGCCATTTGAAAAATTCTTGAATTTGAAAAGTTCTAAGAGCCATATCTCTTGAACGGCTTGTCCGATTTTGCTCAATTTGGTATCAAATTAAAGGTTTTGCAATTACCTACAACTTTTTAGAACATCAGAAACCTCTAGAACCTTTCCTTTAGGACGAAAAGTGCAAAAAACTGTTTTGGTAAAACAAAAATCCGCCATTTTGTGTACTAGAGGTGACCTTGAAATGTATCGAAATATATGTCAGATTATAGCTTATTTCAATACCTTTCCAGAACTAGTCAAGAAATTTCTGTATGTGCAATAGAACTTGATATATAACCATTTTTGTCTTTCGAATTGAAGAATTTCATAAAAAAAATCAACTTTGCCTACTAATACTACTTAAAAATTAAATTACAACGCATAGATTGACCCATCCGCGTTGTGGTATACCAACTCTAATAACTGGACGCGTTATGATTGACTTTCTAACACAAATTAAGGAAACTAAAAAGTTAAGACAGGAAAAGAAACAGGTGATTTATTGTGCGCAATATAGTGTAAGAATAAGTATCGTAACGTTACATAAAAGTATTTTCATACATTGCAATTTCGGAGAATAAACCATGACCACGGGGTTAGTGTGATAATTAATTTTCTAAGAAACGCAATTATTTGTGTTCTCACCTGAATTTTGAGTGAATTTTTTCGCTTTTTTTTCAAAGCGCATTTTTAAGGAATTTCAAAAGTTTATTTGCAAAGAGATTGTTTTGTGAATCTTAATTAATAATAGTAATTAGTTAATAATTCAAAAGTCGACAGATATTTTTTTTGGCAATAATTTAATAAATAATTAATTAATCATAGACATATTTAATAGTAAATGAGAATTTATATATTTTCTTTTAACTTATTAATAAATTTTACCATATTTTAAATTCCGCTTTGCTTTTTTTTGCAATTTATAGAAAAGAAAATATTTGGTATAATAGGCATCCATGTAGACTGCCAATTGAAAAACATGTAGGTATGTATTTTTGATACATATAGTATACAAGAAAAAAATTGTTGTTTATTATGAAATTCCAACCATATTCAACAGGGAAAAATTAAATCACATTTAATTGGCTATTTTTGGCACATTTCCATAACACGCGTTGCGTGATTGTCCTTATTGTTCTTGTTAATAACAATTCCTCAAGATCAGTTAATCGAGCCACACTTCTTACACACGAGAAACTATCAATTTGAAAAATTATGCTTTTGGGCATATAACAACCGTGCTTTGAAGTTCCTCCTTATCCGCTTCTTTGCCATGATCGTGCCACACAATACACCACTATGGCCATGAATTAAGTATCGCTACAAGATCAAAACGGATCCTAATGAAGAAAAAAATCTCACAATAAGTTTGAATTGAGTGACACCGCCATGATTGCAATATATTCCGTTGATTATTTCTGATGTTTCTCTGGTTGAAAGGAATTTTCAGCGAAGGTACATACTTTTCGTAAAATTTGATGAATACCGTGAGATTTTGCTCTTCTTACGCGCCAAAAAAATGATCAATGGTTGGTGGTTAATTTTGGGTGCGAAGGAGCATAAGTTTCAAGTTCATCGTGAAATATGAGATACTTAATATTAAATTAAGTGCCGGAAAATTGGAGGGAGAAAATTTATTATCCATTTCTTTGTTATATAGCACTGGTTGATTGTATATAAAATCGCGTTTCTTTTGAGATTCATATCTCGCAGCTTGAAAAGTAATTGATTGAAATAAAGAGGGATATGACATTGAGAGGTTCAATTGAGAGTGATTTTTTTTCTTATACAGGTAAAGTGTTTATTCGTGATGTGATTATAAAATTTGGTGCCAAAGGGTAAATTAAATAGTGTAACATAGTCGGAACACAAGGTGCAGCATTTTTACAGGAAACCCCACCTTGGTCAATCTATCTGAAAAAAAAACTACAAGAATAAAAAGATCATTTTATTTGAAAAGAAAAGAAGAAATAAAATAATTACGTGATAGGTATATTCATCTTATTTATGCACCTTGCTGAAAACAGCAGGTTCTTGTTTTTTTGTGGCTAATTAGATGAATTTTTCGAAAATATTTCAACCTTGTTGAATCTTGAACGACTTTTTTGTCTGTTTTTTTTTTGAAGCTGACAGAGATTGATAAATACCAGTTCAAATATAGATTAAGAAAAAAAAACTAAAATAGATTGATAAAAGCATTGACATTCATATAATATGGGGCATATATGAGATGCCTCGGGATTTTTTTTTCATTTACAAAAATTCTTTTTATCAAAGTTCTAATTCTTTCATTAAAGGATATGTGTGTAAGTTATCTTTAAATCAGCTTCCGCTACATGATTTACAAGAGGTTTTAATTAAAAAGCAGAAGAGTAGTAAAAAAAATTAAAGGTTTTGCTCAATTTATTTGTTAATTTCAATAATTAATAATTTCCAACAAGTGATGATCACAGTGATCACCCACCGTGGTAAATGGTTACATGTTAACGCAAAAATTTACGCATCGCGTCGGCATTATTATGCAACTGCGTCTAGCGAAATGGGATCACTGCAACAGGTAGCTCACAGTGTGATTTGGGTTAGTTAGTTGGGCGGTTAGCAAGAAAAAGTCATCAAGTCATGGAGAAAAAGAATAAATTAGCTGTGCTAGGTGGTGAAAAAAGATCTGTTACAAATCAGCAATATAAGTGCTTTTAATGACGCACACTCACCTTGAAGGTTGATATCGTTGGCTGTCTCTCAGGTCAACGCCAAATTGATACCTTCTTACACAGCGCAAACACACACAATTTTCCAATTAATTATTTTAAAAGAAAAAAAATCTCAAATTGAAAAGGGTAATAAATCTCACTCTTAGTTATATGTTTAATTTGTGGGTTAAACATCTCCTTGCTACATATCTCATAATATCTTTTTTAATAGACATATAATGTAGATATTTGTATAAGCTTTTTTCCCCATTTTAGCCTAATGCAACATTAGAGAGACCTTGAAAGAGATGGTCTCTCTCTCTACAAATATAGCACTGCTGATTAATTGTATAGGATGTTCCCGCGAAAGGAAAGGTTGGAAGTAGCTGTGAGGCACTCTGTGCCATCGCGTTGTCTTTGTTTTTGTACAATTTTATGGCTCATCAATTTCTTCACTGATTGCCCCAGAGAGGAAGATACCTTACTTATGAGGTTTGTTTCCACACATTCAAATGGAGCTTTCCACGCAGTGACTCACATCGCTGCAGGAGATTTTCCTCAGACGGCACTCTAAAGACATTCTCCTGGATGACTTGAAGATCAGTCGTGTCACAAAGGAGATTTGCTGCTGTATATTCATTAACTGCGTGCCTCATCTTAAAGTTGTTGTCATAAAAATTTCTCGCTGTCTGTCGCGTATTTGTGAGTTCTTCTTCTGCAAGCATACAATAATACATAATGTATTGAATAAATTATGCAATTGATGCAACTTCCTGAGAACTGAGCTAAACTACTAAAATCTCAACATTTCATCTAAATTTTTCGACATGTCTATGACTCAATGCGTATTTGGTGATGATTCCAGGGCAACTTTCTCTCCCATAGACCTGGGAATTCTCGCATGGATTTTTGTATGTGTGACAATGATCGAGTCATCTCAAATGCAACACACACATTTCAGGAAAGGACTGCTGCTTTCATTTTAGTTATCTCATTAAAAAAGTTACAACAAAATCGCCGTGGGCATTTAAAGTACCCTTTCCATTAATCTCTTCTTCTGCACATAGATACTATATGTATGTTGTACATAATCTTTCAGACGTGTAACAATAAAACACTAAATTTTCACCGTACCCGCGTGCGCGACATCAGAGAAAACAAATTTGCTTAAGTCAAAAGTGTTACATTAATTGCTTAGGACATGAGCTCACAAGTCATTTAGATAAAATACATTAGATAAAATTAATAATTTAGATTACACATAATAGGTGTTATGCTAATACCTGTTAAAACAATGCATTTGTATATTAATCTTTTCACTCTTGATTTTGTTCCAATATAGATTTGTTGTCTATTAACAGACATTCAAGATACTTTCAAACTGCTTTTGATTGTAAAATTTATGATTAATACAAATGTTTTTATTTCATTCCTTTTACGAACATGGTGTGAATAATATAATTTGTACCTAAAAGGACTATATGCGCAAAGGGAGATAAAATTAATATTACTCGCTCAATATAAAAATATTACATGATCACATGTCGTTGCGTTTTAGCAATTTTTATGAGAAATCAATTAATTTTATCTTACTGCAAATATGTTATATAGCAATTTGTTTTCTATCCCCATATGTAATACAGCATATTAGCTACCGCAACACCTAAATACAAGCTCTATCAGTTTATGCACTCTGACTGGCGAGTTATAATAAAATGATTTAAGTGTCAGTAAAAGCACCTGCACAAAATATCTGTTCATTTTATATTGAAAGTGTCTCTCTGAGTCATTTCTACTTAGCACTAAATGTGCGAAAGTTGCATGTAAAGAGTCTTTCGGAAAATTTATCTAAATATATCTGTAACATGTAATGGTGTATTGTTTACTGAGAAATATATGCTACACTAAGGAATCCTCATAGAAAGAACCTGTAAAATCAATTTAAAAAATACAATATCCATATTGAGTCTACACATGAAAAGTTCCTACATAATATTTGTTAACTCTCGCATGTGAATTGAAAATATCAATAAATAAAATTTATCTTTATACTGGAAACCCACATGCGATCAATGAGAGTACACAGAGAAAGAGAAGAAAGTGACAGAGATGACGGAAATAGTTGTTTAATGGACTAATCTTGAGCATTATGTAATGTTGCACTAACAATACTAATTATAAAATTACACGACAATTTTGCATTTCAAACTAGAGCATAATTATCATGGCAACTTGTACTTAATCCATTGCTCACATTATTGTACTGCTCAAGTAGCAAAGTAATATGCAAGTTATAGTCTTACTATGTTGCTTATACTGCCTTATATGTATTTTTATACATACAGCAATATTAGAATGTGATTGGTAGGATAATTGTAATGTCTTTTTGAATAGATATACAAACAATGGGTACGAGGTGTGCATTATTTCTCATTGACAACATCTCTCAGACCGAATGGGTAGTCGCGAGTCAGTGAAACAGTCAAGTCAAATATTTTATCAATATCGCAATTTTTCATGTAATTGCCCTCTGTGAGATTTCAGAAGTAAAAAATATAAGGTGTTCGTGTACGTACATCATAGTAGAGCCATTGAATATAGTGAACGTGTTAATATTGAGAAAAAAAGACATAGAGGTAACAATAAATTGCAATCTCATCGCATTATGAATAGGTCTTTCACAGTCAGTTTACGTTCAATTGTGCGTATTTTCACTTGATCATTTGAATTACAGACATTGCTTAGCTGGCAAAATGCAAAAATGGAGCAATAAAATTTAGTCATTAGTTGAACTTTGGAAACTACAAAAAAAGAAATAGAGAAAATGTATACAAAAATATCCAAAGAAAGTTCCCTTGGAAGTCTTTTTTTTTACTCAACAAATTTAATGGCACTTTTCGCACGTGAAATTCATTTAAAGCCGGAAAATCACTTATGCGTAAAATTTGCTCCATTCATATATACACGCCGCTATTATCTTATCGTGCTGTCACAATTAAATGGAAAAGCCACAGCTCAGGAGATCTTGAAAAACCTATGCTGTACCATACCTATAAATCTTCTTCAATTATGACCCAATCATAAGCATTTATCCTGCACTTTTGATCAATCAACTAAACATTATTGCAAAGTTTTGCGTTTTACGCAAGACACGACTTTATAGTGCTGACCATCACACTTCCATTTTATTGATTAGAAAAAAATCACTCAATTACACTCACGGGTATATACAGGCCATCATTTGCACATTTTGAAGATTTCTGTTTATACGCAAAGGAAAAAAAAACAGTGTAATCAACCCAATTAACATAATTGACGGTATCGAAATTTGTAGTGAGAAATATCAGTAATTAAGTTAATTTGTAAATAAGCGATTATATGTAGGTATACCTTATAATGAAATATCTCTCATATAGACACGTGTAAATATAGCTCATAAGGGTTTATTTTTTGCAGATCATTAACGTCTCCCAGTGAAAAGATAAATACATAATTTATGGAATTTTCAAGAATTCAAAAAATGACAAAAACCATTAAATTTCATCGATCATTTGTAATTTTTAATAGATTAATTGATTTTTTTCGTTGTCATTAAGTTAATTGGTCGCGTGAATTAATTTCATTGTTCATAAATTTTGTAGTAAAAAATTAATCACAACCACGATAGCGTCTAATAAAAAAATCTTTTATCTACCTTTTTTCTATAAATGTGTCTTTTGCCGTGAAAATTCTGTACGGTATCAAACAAATTAATAGATGAACGAGACACTATAAAAAGTTCTTTCTGCCAAGTTTCATTCTTCTTGGGATCTTTACTGTCTTTTATTGAATTTTTTTTGTAATCTTCTAATAGGGCAAACACGTGTAGTAAAATAAAAATGGGTTTATTGTAGAACTGAATTTAAATAAACTTTTTTTTTATATAGACTATCAAGAATTCTTTTAATGTTGCCCATCTATAACTTTCTAGATAAGAAAAGTTTTTAAATAAGACATAAAAAACATCTCTTTTATATCTCATAAGATAAAATTCCGTTGTTAATTTTAAAGTCAATTTTAATATGACTTAACTTCCTCTGTTTTTATCATCTTTTTTTTGTTTTTAATAATGTGAATTATTTCATGCTCAGTGGTCTACTGACAAAGTTTTTGTGCAATACCTTACATTTTTTTTTAACATGTCTGCTAATTAAAACTAATTTTATTCCATCATCATGATTAATTTGTATGCCAATTTGAGTGTGGCATGATTGTTGTCATACTATCAGCATTGAGGAATTTTTCTTATTTTCTTTTATTTCTTAGCAATAAAATAAGAATAATTTCAATCTTAATCGAGATAGAGTCAAAGAAAAATGCCAATGCAAGGTTTTAGTCCATCAAGGATATTAAAATTAAATAAAAAGAAATAGAACGATGTGAAAGTATTTAATTCTTAGATCTTTTAAAAATCTTTTTTTGACAAAAAATTTAGAGCCCTCATTAGATTCCGCACAGCCTATACAATGTATTAAAAGAAAAACATTCCTAATGTTATTGAAACAAATCATGCCCCTCAAAGGTGGCCATTATAGCAAAAGATGATGATTTTCAATTAATTTTATTTCCTTCGTTACTGCTATGTAAGTAAATGAAAGTGCATAAAGTGATTGATTAGTTGATCAACGGCACAAGATAAGCATCTTAATGTCTTAGTTTAGAGGTTTTTGATTAAGAAGAAACACTTTATGTCTCAATGTCCCCATTCACATGGACTTCGCGTGAGGTTGAAATAAATCAAACAATCGTGTATTTTGCTGTATAATCGCATCAATATACCTTACCTACCACTAGTGCAACAAAGTTTATTGAAACACGTGAAAGAGTGGTTGAATTTTGAGAGGAATTAGGAATGTTGAAAGGTTGGTATGTGTGTTTGCAAAGCGGAAATAGTGGAAAGATTTTTGTATGCAAGAAGGATTGCATGAGTAAGGGAAAATGTGGGTGAAAACGGTTAGTCAATTTATTAATTTGAAACATGAAGTAATATTTTGCGCATACCACCACTTTTAGTGGTCATGCGAAGGTAATTTTGTTACCTTATTATAGTGTGATCCATAAATAAATAGATTGTGTTAACAATTGACTTACCTATAATGCATGCTAGTGTGGGACCAACTGTTGCATCTTGAGAAGGATATTCCGCAAAAGCCCCCATTATGAGATCTATGGCACCAACTGAACCATAGATATTCTTGAGGAGAGTCAAATCCTGCGTAGACATTGCATCACGCAAATCATTCCAATTCCGAATAGTTTTCCCCTGACAGAATTTCACGTAGTGAATGTAGCCTGTTAGAATATAAAATGTTTTGTAGCTCGATATCAAGGGGATGCCCAACCCCGAGAAATCAGTACTTTTAGTGAGGCAGCAGGTTCTTCCGATCAAAAGAAGGGATCAATTTGAACAATTCCACTTGCAATCGAAAGTACATTTAATTAGCTTTCGATTGATCCCTATCTCATTATCGAAATAACATTATTAATATAAAAAAAGTTAAAGTGTTTCTCGGGAATCGGTCGAGATTGAGCGAGATTCGAGAATTCCTCATACATTTTGTTCAACAAAAAGTGACTTTTCTTCACTGAAAATGAGGTTAAACCATCCCCTTGCTCGATATATTCTTGTAATCAAAAATTCATTAGATGTCCACCATATACCTGGTAGTCCATGATCACGCCCTCTAGCAATGTCCAATGCAAGAGAATCCGTCCCAAATGTACCAACTTGTGCACTTGTTGCTCGGAAAAGTTGCATTCCAAGATCATCCACGTAGCCAGTGTCCATGGCCATTGCACGTTGTGAAAGGCTCGCAACTAGAACTCTGGCAAAGAAGTCCGTTGAGGTGAAGTTGGCCGGACGGTAGAAAGTATCCTTCAGTTGGAAGAGATTGTACCTTTCGGAATCAATTAAAACAGCCGTATTCCACAAATCACCGGGCATCATGGAATTGTAGAAACGTATAGCAGCCGTAGCAAATTCATTGCTAACACCAACATTTTGCTTTCGTCGAACCCCTTCTACGGGTGTATCGATAATTCTTCGAGCTGCATCCACACCAAGCACCTCAGGTGCCCATTCCTCAAAGATGATTTTCTGGTAAATGGCTATATTGAGCTTTCTAGAAAGTTTATAGAGTCTATCGTCATTCCAGGAGGGATTTAACTCATGCAATTGTCTCGCAATGTTGTTATGTGAACGTGTAAAGATTGAATATTGCAGCACCATATATGGATTTGCGTTGGCACGAGGATCACCTGTCAAGGAAATAAAAACATCATCTCGTCAAGAGCAAACTACAGGCTAGATGGAAGATATATTGGCCAAACAATTTGATAAATGTCCCCAGTTTTTGAGATGCATTTGATTCAACAGCTGGTGCATTTTTCTTTAAACTAGTGCACCAACTGGTGCTTATTTGATTCTCATGTCATATAAATAGAAACTCTCCATAAATGTTTTGAATGCCATTAGGTAGCTGCTTTTTATATCATAAATACCTAACTCATAATAATATAATATAATAAGTAGGTATAGAGAAGAAGTGGTGCGATGAAAAGCATTTGAATAAGAGTTATTGGGGTATTGTAGCCCATTTGTTTGAAATTACTCTTGTGATGATATAATTTATTATGTTGCAGACAGCGACACTCACCTGAGACATAGCAAGTTTCATTGGGCTGTAGACAAAGCGAACTATGCTCCTGAATTGGAATGGTATTAGCACCATCAGACGAGACTTTGAGTTTACCACCACGATATGTTCTCAAGTTTCGAGTTTCATCATCACTGATACCGTACAATTGGGACAAATCCAGGTAATTTGTGGCTTGATTGAGCTGCAAATGCACACATATAAAAGAAAAGTCAGTTGCTGTGTTAAAATTCATATTAATTTTGGATGTGAGATAACTTCCTAGAGCCTCAGGGGTTTTACTCAACTTTATGTTCATTTTATGAATTGCAAAAAAGTAGGAAATATGAAATGGCCTCGCAATAAGGGCCTGTAACTGCACAACTCTTACGCATTTTTCTTTCTTTAACTATGTGCCTTAAAAATTTCTTGAAAGACATTTTATATCTCAAAAGCATAGACAGAGATGGATTAGTGTAAAAGAAACCATGCATTTCATGAATTTTTTAATATAAATTATTTCATGCAATTTTATGGTGTGAACGTGCCAATAAATTTTTTAACAGGTGGACAAATACAAAAATTTGTTGCATCTTACTGCAATAAAGAAAAATAGAATATGCATATTTTATCAGAAATCTATTTAAAATAAGACCATAAATATTATTTGATCAAGGTTTTCTTAAAATTTCTCTATAAGAGGAAATCATTTACAGTCAGGAATGTTAATTAAAACTCTATAATTATATTCAAGTTTAATTTGATTAGTCCTTTTCTCAACTATTTCAGTTTTATAGTCTCATATTACAAAAATAGACACAAACAAATATTGCTTGAGAAAATGTGTTTATATGGCCATATAAAGGGATTTTATGATAATCAACTATTGTTTTATTCTCAACAGTATGAGAAATATATTTCCAAAACAGTTTCTAATATGAAAATGCATACCCAGTGTGGTGATTTACGACGATTGGGGCACTAATTGAAATTTTAAGCTCCTTTTGAAAGCGCGCGCATATATGCGGTGTCTGCGCTATGTGGACGATGATTGTTTTAGCCACAAGGAGCGGGATAATTTTGATATATCCAACGATTTATGTCGTCCATTGGGGCTCTATTTAGCGTCACAAGATCATTTTATTTGTAAAATAACAACAACAACATTAGCACACATTAAACATGCACATAAGAAAAGCTCCCTCAATCCATTATTTCATAACATTGATCATGAGTGGGTAAAATTGTGGTAAATACGTCGCTCTTGCACACAAATCATTGAGACTCTCTCACATGGAAGATTGATTTGTGAGATAAGATTGCGCTCGTGATGAATGAATTGGCCCGCAAGTTATTGTGCACCTTCTTGTATTTGACTCATTTTTTTTCTTGCAAAAACTTTATTATATATTGTTAATTTAGCAACTCACCCTGTTGTTGCCCATAATGGTACATCATGGTCAAAAGTTTGTCAAGTGAATTAAATTTAAATGTATGTATTAATTGCTTTGCTATTACAAGTTAATTGATTGTCAGGTGCTAGTGCAATAAGTGGAACAAATCGTGATGACAATGCTTGAAAAAAAATTAGGAGAAAAAAATGTAGAAAACTCATTCACCTGATTTGGGGTGCCTAATTTGCAATTTGGATCGACAGCTAGGGCACTGCGGACATAATTGAGGCACTTGACGAAAAGCTCGCGATAGAAGGCATCCGAATCAGGGACAATTAGGGGAGCACACGACGGATGTCTATACCTCGGTGATGCTTGATTGAAAGTCGTGCTGCAGCACTCAATTGGCTTCCCATTGCCCATTGATCGTGGCACCGTTTTCACGAGATCTTGCTCCAGAAATTGCGACCACTGAATCAGCATAACACTCCGCTGTGGATCGAGAACACCCTCACTTGATGTTGCATGAGAGCTCCGTATTGTATTCATGTGATCCATTGATGAGTCATAGAAAGCACTCGTAATTGCTCTTGGTAGGGGTAGTGAACTACCATCCTCCTTGGTGCGGACCTGCAAAAATGCAAAATTTCTATGTAGTCATCATCTAATATCGCGCAATAATTGAATTTTCATTATTTTGTGGTTTCAATTCAATGACGAAATAAGGCAATTGCAATAAAATCCTATTCCCATTTTCGACAATTACTCTGCTGGTCAATTTGATCATTTTGCTGCGTCCATGTTCCAAACGGTGGTACAACACACACATTAATATGATGAAATTCACTTTGGGCAAATTGTTGTCTTGTAAACTCTCTTTGTAAAAAAAAATAGATCAATTTTAATAGGAGCAGCAAAAGTCGCTATTAGACTCTCTCACAGACTTTAATTTTCCCACAATTCCTTTTACCCCTTGCATTGAATTATTCAGTGAGAAGTCCGTATCGAGTTTTTACGGATCATTACATGAAAACTTTTAAAAAAATCCAATTATACCTTTTTTGTAGATGTATCACACAAATTATGACAAACTTATGCGACAGCATTAAAAAGCCACACTCTCAATCAAAGAGAAATAAACAAGTGCTAATTCCTTTTCGTAACACATGCGATCTCGTGCCTCTCATTTAATCTTCCTAAATGGGCCGTATATGATTTTAAAAGACACCATATTATTAATATAGGATCGAATATTTTTTTATTAAATTCAAAAATTATTAAAGTTGATTTGATATGTTGCAATACCTCTGAGTGCTATGAATATGCATGCAATTAAGGGTTCACAATAAAAAGAAAATAATGATTTTTCTTTAATTTTTTTTTAAACCTACAGCGGTCGTTTCATAATGAAACTTGCACTTGATTTATATTTTTAAAAAAATCATGGGAAAAAGAAAGATATTCAATTCAAATGCGTAACATAAACTAGGGGTCATATATAACGAGCAATGTCTTCCAATTAGACAAAATATTGTTCGTTTTGTAGGAAATCAAGTGTTTTAGATTTTATCTAAATTAAATAATTCTTATCGATCACCGCTTGTTTTGGCGCAATATTATGTCAATGCATGTTAACACGGTTTTTAATTAAAATTAAAAAACAAAGTTCGCAAATGAGATTAAAAAGGGAAATAAATTTTGCATTTAAATACCACTAAACTACACTGGAAAAAATTAAACTGCGTGTGAAATTCGATCAAATCAAGATAAAAGTTTGCATTTTATTTGTATTCTATACATAATAGAGTTCATTAGCCCCCAAAAAAGCTCCTCTATGTGATACTTTTTCTTCCAAAACAAAACTCTCATTTCACATTTTGCAACAAATCTCAAATTGAAATTTCGGAAATCATCATTCACAGCTTCGCACATTGCGGTAGAGAAATACAAAAATCAACAATTTAATAATGAGTTTGTAGTAAAAAGGTGAACCAGTTTTGTGTACAAGGCACGTGATGGAAAACTGAAAGTTTTTGGGATGTTTATTTTTTCGTTTTTTTTTGCCAAAAAGAAAAATTTAAATAAATTGCAATGGAAAAAAAAAGAAGTTTAGCCACTCCTCCTGTTTGTCGTTTCACAACGATCACGATTTAATTTTCAACTAGTGTTTTGATCAAAAGTGGAATCAATTAAACACAGCTTAATTCAAGATCATTATCCCCATAATTAGATTATATCACTTGCACTTCACTTGCTTTACACACTTCTTTCCTGAGGAATTTCAAGAAAGAATAATGTGCTAAAAGTGAAGGTTTTCTTATACCTATGATGCCCATACATATTTCATAAATTTCATAACATAAATTCCATTTAAGAAAATTGTTTTGAACCTAAAAAAAACTGAAACACTCACTTTGTACAGACCGTCTTTGTAGTCAGCGGGAAGAAGTCGCCTATAGGCGTGGTAGCTTCCTTTCGCTAAGTTCATGTTAGTTATTTGAATACATTGATCTTTCACCTCCGACGGAGGCACATCCAAATGTGCGAGGTATTTGGCGCACTCCTTGTCCGCAATATTGTTGGAGCGACAAACTGTATGGAGGAGATTTGTGCTGGTCTTCAACATAATCTGCGCAACGCGATCATACTCTTTCGCCTGATCTGTTGGCAATCCATCCAGCAGTTGTGCATTTGATATACTTCCATTTTGTACTCTGGCCCGTGTTGCTAGTGTGGCTTCTAACCGTTTCAGCTTATCAAAGTGATCTTCAGCTTGACCAACAGCTGTGGCCAAAACACTCGAATTTACTCTTCCAAGCACACCAATGTGTTGACCGCCACCTGATGTTCCCACGATTAAATTGAAAAGAATTCCATCATGTTCCACCCAATCGCACTTCTCAGTAGTAAATCAAACAAAACAAGAACTCACCACTTTCTTCAATATTCAGCAATCCATGAGCATGTGCCAAGAGCAAAATCCCCAGTAGACACGGAAGACTGCGTGTTTTTCCAGACATTTCACCGCGACGATCGATCAATCACTAAAAAAAGGCTCTCAAGTATGTGAACTATGCCACTGTGCAGTGAAATTAGTATTCTGCTCAAATTCCCATCGACATTCAATGAATATTGATTTATCGCGTTTGCTTTTCTTTAACTCCTTTCTGCGCGCTTCAGCACCGAAGAAAATTGATCACAAACACTGAGTCATTAGTAGTCTTTTTTGCATCGATTATTGCTGAAAAATAACAAATTAACGTTCAGATAATTAAAATGTGTGTTGTCCACTAATTGAAAGTTCACAATGCGAGAAAAATCTATAGTTGGATGAATGAGAAAGAAAACATATTGGTAATTTTATGGAGAAGGTGATGAGTCATGCTACGAAATTATATTGATCTCATATACACAATTGGTATAATTCCGTTTCCTGTGATCACACTGATCTTGATTGTGAGACAAAGGCTTTATAACAAGTTTTTCTGCACCATATTATCACTCACTAAAAAGTTCGATTTGCCGGTTTTTAACATAAAATTCTTTATTAAATTACTTGCGATTTCCTACGCATAACGATCTTGTGATTTTTCAAGGATATTTTTCTCGTTATTGATTGGCAAAATATCACTTCATTTTTTTTGATAAGTAAAATACCAATATATAACAGCAGGTTTAATTGCGTATTTTATTCTTTATATGCCCTTAAAGATTCTGTGGTTTTGAAATTGATCTTTATTGTAAAGATTATGATGAGTTATGATGATGAGTATGGGAAAAATCCGGGAAAATTCCTTAAATTGAATGAAATTAATATTTAAGAAAATAGAAGATTTAGAACATTTTTTGCGGTAAAAATACATGAAAAATATCTTTAAAAAATAAAGATTATTTTCTTAACACCAACCTGGAAAATTGTTCTCCGGTTCACATGTTTTTTAGCTGTGATTTTATTTTGCTCTAAAATAATATTAAATAATAAATGGTTAGAAGATATTTTTTGATGTGCATATTTTTGTAAAAAAAAAAGATTAAAGAACAAGGAAAATGATATTTTCTGTTTTTTGTAAACAAAAATTAATATGTTGTTAAAATTCTTTTCAAGATTCTAAAGAAGTTTGTTGCTTGATAGCGTTCGTTCTTAAAAACAATCTAAATCTGAACAATCTTGAATGAAAAAATCATGTTCTGTATCTTGACTCCAGAATTCTGCCCAATGAGTGCATTTTATATTACTTTTACTCGCTTGTAAGATGATTATAATTTGAACTTTTTGCTCTTCCCAGATTTATCACATGTTTGCATAGAGCTTAATCTTTTCCGTTAAATGTGTTGTGAGAGATTTTATTCTATTAGGGCTCTACTAAAAAATATAGCATTGAGTTGTTGTCGATAAATTCTTCTCTCTAATTTGCAAGATCCCCCCACTTTGTACGCTAATACACAATTTGCCTTCATCATTGAGGACTTGCAACTGGTGTAAATAACAACTTCATTTTGAGAAAAATCTCCAAATGATAATAATTTCAGTAAACAGACACAACACTCTAAAATCTCTTATCGGTTGGGATTGTACAGAAAAAAAATCCTAAAGAAATTTCTAGTGGAAAAATTTTTCTTTCACGCTACGATAAATTAGGGAACCGGTTTAAAATTTAAATGCCATGCAGAAAACATTAAAGTCCCAATACTTTTAAGGAAGCTTTTTTTTACATAAAAAAAACATTTATAATTACATTTTAGGACAGGAAGTTTATAGAATTTGTTTTTTTTCAACACAATTCACTGGTTTGTAATTTTTCCACGCACTTGAATTAAAGTCTTTTGTCGCTATGAGACTACAGATTGAGAAGCACGACTGTAGATGAGGATTACTCCGTTCCAGACGAGAATCTGTCTCGCACTGATCGGCGGAGCATGAGATTTCCAGCAGCTGATATGGCTTGTTCTGTCTTTCTCAGACACACACTTCACTCCTCTAATATTGGCATAAATCACACGTACGCTAGAATAATAATGAGTCACTTACTCCAGTGATCTTCAGGGGTTGATCATCCGAATAATTTATTTTTTTCAAGCTGCGTGATTTTTTTTCTTCGCGGCAGTAGCTCAACTTTCCAGAACAACTAAAAGTTTCATGTTCGGATTATGTGTTATTTGGGATGAGCATGGAATGATGTATTCCAAAGGAAAATGGTAAATCTGTTAGGAGATTTTCGGGTCTTCTACTACAAAATTACTCTACTTGTATTCTTATCATTTTCACAATTCTAGTCATGACCCATATACCGCGTTGCATAAACTTATTTGATTAAATTCGTACCAGAAATATGTTTGTGATAAACCTCTGTGGATGATCACTCCTCTGCCTTGTGGACCGCCCAATTAGCATCATGTGGGAACAGTGAAAACTATACATAATAAAATAGGTGCACAAATACGATAATTTCATGAATTTATTAGCATTGAAATGTGTTACTCCGCTGTGTATTCAAACGACTTATTAGGGTATGACCAATCAATTTTTAACCACGTGCTCTCAACCGGGTGGAACCTATTCACCGGACAAATAGGTTCCTTGAACTTACTTTAAAATAAGAGAAAAAAGGCACGTTTTTCGCTTCTCACAAATTTCCACGTGAAAAAAATTCAAAACGCGCTGAATTTCAGCTTCAATTGCCATTTGTTTGATTTTCTTCTGTATCTTTCTTTTTCAGTTGCTCAATTTGTGTTGTGAGAACTTTAATTTTGCTCTTATATGTCTCCTGAAGCTCCTTGAAGATACTGCTCTGTAGATCATGCTCCTTGCGTAGATCACCGTACATTCGCTTGGATAGAATGAGTTTCTTCTCCGTGATCACATGATGCTCCCGTTCGCTCTTCAAACGACCATCCAGAGCTGTAAATTGTTCCTGGAAGTGCTTATTCTCCATGTTGCGAATCTCCAGCATATCCTTTGACACCTGCAGGACCTCTTTTAGGGAATCAATTTGAATTTTAAGCGCCTCAATTTGCTGTTCTTGTCTCTTGCATATTTTTGTACGTTCAAATAGGAGTTCCTTTGCCTTGGTCAACATATCGTCATTTTGCTTCTCATTCTTATTGGATTTTGATGCCTCAGATGGGTTGTTTTGCTCCTTCTCCAGGCAGGCTATCCTTGACTTGAGGATCTCATTTTCAGTGGTGCGTTTCTAAAGGGCAACAACACATTGATCTCACTTCTAATGATGCAATTTGTGGGAATTATTTTAATGTGAAACTCACCTGAAGATCTTGTTCTAGCTTCTCATACAACGCCTTCCAATCTTGCTCCTTGGCAATCCCTTCAGGTCCTTCATTTGCACACTTTTCCACCTCACTTGACCCATTTTCCACGAGATCCGTCATTTTTCTTCCACCTTCTGCGGAAAATTTCTGTGCAGAATCCTATATGGCGCTACCTCCTACTGCCAGCCATCATTTTATTTATAGATCTTTGTAAATTTAGAAAATTATGTTCCGAAGAACGTAGCCGAAGACTCAGTCGGAAAACATCAAAATGGTCGAATTGAGAAATTTAGGCGATTGTTAGAAATTATTATTTTCTTATTAAAATGTCAATACATTGTTTTTGTGTTTATGTGAAAAATAAGCTTGCATTATTTTCTAATGAGACGTGAAGAACGAAAAATCTCGCAAAGACTGCAATTACTGATCGGGTAAATGGATTTCTTCCCTTGTGACACCTCCCACTTACAATTCACCAGCAGCACAAGCATCGGCATAGCTCTTCCCACCCCTTTCCTCGGGATTGAGCTTGATCATGTCATCAATTCGCAAGATTGTTAATGCGGCTTCCGTGGCGAATTTGAGGGATTTAATCTTGGACATGGCGGGCTCGAGAACACCAGCCTTCTTGTTATCCCGCACAATTCCCTCAATCAAATCCAATCCGAACCACTTTAGATGCGCATGATCCAACTTGGTTTGACTGGAATTGTGGTAGGCACGGAGTTTTGCAACCAAGTCCGTGGCATCCTTGGCTGCATTCACAGCCAATGTCTTCGGGATTACCAATAGGGATTTGGCAAATTCTGCAATTGCCAATTGTTCCCTGGAACTCTGTAAAAGAAAATTAAAATTATTTATTTTTTGTAAATTAAGGAAAATTTTATTTTTTTATCTCAATAAGATGCTTACCAGAGAAGTAGCAAAATTTTCCAAATAGATGGAAAGAGCCGCTTCAACACATCCTCCACCAGCGACGACTTTCTTCCCTTCAAGAACTCTCTTGACAACACAGAGGGCATCGTGAATGGAACGTTCCATTTCGTCAAGGTAGAAATCATTTGGACCACGTAGAATGATTGAGGAGGCTGTACGTGCCTTGGGCCCCTTGATGAGAATGAGTTCGTCGTCGCTGACAAATTCCTGACTCACTTCATTGGCCTCGCCCACCATTGAGGGTTCAAAACTCTCCTCACCCTCCATGTTGGTAAGGGACGTGAGGTAGGCAGCTCCTGTGGCCTTAGCGATTCTCTTGAGGTCATTCTTCTTCACCCTTCGCACCGCCATTGCCTTGGATTCCACGAAATACTTGAGACAGAGATCATCGATTCCTCCTGAGCAGAGCACCACATTCACACCCGTAGCGAGAATCTTCTGGATCTTTTCGCGCGTGATATCCAGCTCACGTTCACGGATTTTCTCCAGATTTGCCGGATCATTCACGAGCACCTGCACACCCAACTTCATCTTTGTCTTTTGCAAGGAGAAGTCGAGGCATGCAATCTTTGCATTAACAATCTTCTTGGGCATCTGCTGGGATGCAACAGTGCAGTTAAGAGCATAACCTGGAATGAGGGTACTCTCACGAGCAGACTTTCCATGTGCCTTTAGCACATTGACAGCCTTAATGGGGTAAGCTGGATTTCCCTTGGGATCAGTGATTTTGACCGCTTGTGCTGCATCAACAACCATGGAGGAGAAGAAATCAGCATCTGGTCCAATGATCTTGGAGCTCATTGAGGTTTTTGCCACATTCACAATACATTCCCGCCCGAGATTGTCTACGGGTTCCGTGAGATGCTCCGAAATGTACTTGCAGGCCTCTTTGCACGCCAGCCGGTATCCGGAAATGATGGAAGTAGGATGAATCTTCTGCTTCACAAGCTCATCGGCATTCTTGAGCAGTTCAGCAGCAATAATAACTACTGAGGTTGTTCCATCACCAACTTCCTCATCCTGCAACTGAGCCAATTCAACGAGAACTTTGGCTGCCGGGTGCTCAACTTCCAGGAGTTTCAGTATAGTTGCTCCATCATTTGTCACAGTTACATCTCCAATGTCATCCACAAGCATCTTATCTAGACCAACGGGTCCAAGGGAACTCTTGACGATGTTGGCAATGGAGCATGCTGCCATGACTAAAAGGATTTGTACACAAAAAAATTAGAAGTTTCCGGAAAACAAATCATGACCATAACCACACTTTTATTTTGTTCATTTCAACAAATAAGCTTATTTAATCCTAAATTGAAGCTTTTCTAATGTATTTCATCAACTTAATGCTGAATACAATGAAAAGTCATCGAATTTAGAAGGAAAATAGCATTTAGGAGCAATTTTGGAAACATGTGATAAACAGAAAAGTGAGGCACATGATTCAATATGAAAAGATGATGTTTTTCCTACAATTCCTTACCATTTTGAGTGCGGATTGGTTGACCGGATGTCCTAGTCCCTGCCACAGTTAGTGCACTTGCAATTGTCGACATATTTTCACGGAAATTCACTGGGAAGAGGTAATTTGGAAAAACTTTCTGCAGGCTTCGAGAACAATTCGGAGATTTTCTTCCTACCGCCGTGAGCGCCACCACATTGATTTCCAACTACAACGTCAGAGGGATATTTGAATTTGAATTCAAAATATTTGTGGGCATATCGAATGTAACGGTTTCTTAGATTGCGTCCTTTTGGTCTTTAAGTTAGGAAAATTGTTTTAATTGTATTAAAATACATCAAAATGAATGGAAAACAGATCTTTAGAACTTTATTTTAAACCAAAAAAAAACTTTTAATTCTTTTGAAGATATTTTACAATTTTTTTCACACATAATTTAGCAATTAATTGGTTGAGGGAGAACATACGCATAATTTTCCAATGAAAGAAATGTGCTAAAATCAATCAGTAGCAAAACGACAAGCGGCTGCTTGTCGACAATTTACTACAATCTCTTTTTCGCCTAATTAACAAAGAGAAAAAAAAGCAGTGGTTGGTGGAAAAAAAAAGAAGAATGGTATGAGTATCACACATAATTTGAATTTTAGAGTTTGTAAACACACCACAGATGTTTCTTTTGTGTGAAGGTATTTTGTGGCTCTCGCAAATAATTAGCTGAATGGACAGTTTGAGAGAGAAATTAGTTTTAGTAGTGCCGATCCTGTTGATGTTTGAGGAAAAAAACTCCAAAGTATCGGAAGGTTTATTTTTGAGATGGAATTTTCAGCTGAATTTTTCTCGGCGCGGAAAAATCTTTAATATATAAATGTATATACGCACATGTATGGTGTGGTGTGGAAGAAAGCATGCGTTATTTATTTTTGCATCAAACAACACGATGCGAGGAGCTGAATGAGTGAATCGTAAGAATATGGTTGTATATTTTGCTTCAAAGGAGGAACTTGAAAAATCCCCCAAAAGAACACACTTACGTGTATGTTATTTAATAAATAATAATAATAAATTCATACTGCCGTAAATTATGTGGCTGAGGTATATAAAAACATCACTTCTAAACATTGTACCTCCACCGCATTGAGATTGTATTGTGTGAGGATGTGTAATTGGGAAGAGTGAGAGAGAGACAAGAATTTTTCTTAAAAATATCCTCCGTACCTAAAAATATCCATACGATGCTCTATATAAGTTTCCGAATCATTTATTCCTATTCTTCAGTTTGAAACTCGAGTGGAAAGTGTTGAGATCTCTCTGGACGCGCGCTGTGCCGAAGAAAATTTGCAAAGTGAGTGATAGAGTATGTGGAGGAGAGAAAATCTCTTGAAAAGAAAAATCCAAAAGATTTTTTTTCTGTGTGAAAATTTAAAGTGCATCACTTTCACAGCTCACACTTGGCGTCACACACTCGAGGCCATTATCACGGGTGTTTCTTTGAATTACATACACCTCTTTACAACAGATTTCTTTGCCAAAATCACTTATCTACCTACATAATAATAATAGAGAGTTTATTACCACATTAAAGTTGCAATTCTATTAATATAAGTTAATAGAGTATTGTTGTTATAATAAATAAAAAAATTACGCAGGAATGACCGGCAAAGTGGATAAAGTTGGTGATGTCCAGCACGAAGGTGAAGCAACATGCTTGGCTTATCGGGATAACACACTCTACTCTGGAGGTGCTGATGGAAAAATAAGGGTATGATAATGCGTCCAATAAGTTAGTGGAAAATTTTTTATTTCCTCACATTTGTGATCGAGCAGATGCGGGACAATAATATTGTTCGGTTAAATTGAAATCATGCATGAGGGGATTTACGGAGACGGATTTCATAAGATGCCCACATCACCACCACTCATAAATCTATTTATTTTTCTCCGCAATATTTTTACTTCTTGTGTCTTCATAAACGCGCGAATGCGTGGTGCTAAAATTAAATTTATCTAACAGAAGGAGGAATCAAGATAGATTTTTATGGTCTCTCATGCTACAACCGATCTCCATGAGAAACAATTTCTTCTCCTATTTTATTCACAACACGGTATGAAATATATGTCCATCCATTTCCCTGTACTATCAATTTTACTTCTATCCTCCTCCTTCTCTCGCGTTTCGGGATGCTTTTCTTGTGGCGCCTACGCCACCATCAATTACACTTAATTGGTCTAACTAAAAGCCTCACAATAAACCATGATCTTTACCCAAAAATTCTCTTTCATATGCTCAGATCTGGGATACTGCCGATGTGGTGCAGAAACGTGAAATAACTGCCCATGAGGCCCTTATTTATGCCATGACCTTAGATAGTCGCGGACGCCTTTACACAAGCAGTACGGATGGCCTGGTGAAGATCTTCGAAAATCCACGATCCGTTGAATTCTCCCAAGAACTCATGAAGTCCTTCGATGAGCTGCTCTGTGTGATAGCTGTGGGAGATGATATCTATACCGGCGATGATCAAGGAGTGGTAGGGATCATATTTTGCATTAAAATGTTGAAACTTTGAATTGAATCAAAATTTAAATTAAATCGTGAAATTTGAAAAGGATATAATTCAGCTGTCAAAAATTGAATTTTAAAGCGCAGATTTTAAAAATTAAAAGAAAAATGCATTTTACAAATTGAGATGAAAGTTTTTACGAAAAAATTATGTTCTAACCGTATTAAGAATGTTTTCCTGACGCACTGAATAGGAGGACTTGAATATCTCATTTTCGAAAGAGAAAACAATTTTTTGATTGAATTCATTTTAATTTAAAAATAATTTCATCTAATTTATTCTAATATGCTTTATGAAAAATTGTTCTTTTGTTTGTATTTTTTTTCTTTTTAACGTTTCGCGGGCATTATTACCCCTTCTTCAAGTATTGAATTAATTGAAAAATAATATTAGAAATCAGCCCGAACTCAAAATAAATAAATTAATTGTTGAGATCGTCAATTTTGCCTTCCATAAAAGAAAAACCATTGAATTGAGTAATAGAAGTTAATAAAAAACAGTTTTGTCAAACTCAAATTAAACTAATTTTCTCTGACAGAGACGTGTCCTTTTCAGATCTCTTTTTCTAAATATCTTATTATTTAACTTATTTAACTTGACAATGCAACTGATTCTCTAAGTTTGGCTATAATAAATCAATTAATCGGCATAATTCTAAACAAGAGTGCTCGAAATTCTTCTTGAGATTTAATTGAAATGAATTTTTATAGGTAACGTGGTTTGTTGATCGCAAAATTAAATTCATGTACAATCTTGTGGAAGAAGTCAAATCTCTTGCCGTAGAAGGAAATCTCATCTACACCATTCGTGACACTGACTGTGTGATAACAGAGAAAACTGACCGTAAGTTAATACATATTTAAAATTTTCACATAATTTTTTATCCAACAATAAAGCAATAAAACGTCTAATTAAATGCTTATTCCAAATTTAAATTTTAAATGCAATAAATTTAATTAGCTAGAAAATTTTAACAGCTTATGAACATAAAAATCACATCTTTATGAGATTTTCTTTGCTATGGTAATTTGTTGCAGTAAAAACGGGAAAATTTGCAACAAAACGTGTTCTTCCTGGCAAATCGCCGATGATCATCTGTGGTTTAGAGACAAATGGCACCAAACCCTGGCTAGTGTTCTGTACACGTGATGGCAAAGGTGTCACTGTAATTGATAACTTCCGACGACCGCAAGCACCCTCTGCTCCCTGGACTGAAATCTGGACCAAAGAGGTAAATGAAGCTTTTTCAGTAATAAATCATTCATTAAATCCACCAATTAATTCTCATAAACTGTGTGAAATATTTAAAAGAATGCCCACGAAATGATCATCAATTGCATGTACGGAAATACATATGGATTCTATACAGGAGGTTGGGATGGAGAAGTGAAGAAGTGGGTGGATGTTGACAAATATCCCAAAATTGCAGGTAAGATAATTATTTGAAAATTAATAAAGTAATTTTATTAATTTTCTACCTAATAATTAAAAATAAATTGAATAACGCGGATTCTCTTCTTCGGTTCAATGGCACAGGTGAGGCCAATATTGGATGCTGTGTCAATGCCATAACGGATGGACCAGATGGAAGTATCTTTGCGGCAGGTGCTGATGGTAAAATTAGGAAAATCGTTTTTGATTAAGATTGGGAAATTTTCAAAAAAAATCATCTAAGAACACCCCCAAGTGAAAGAAGAGGAATGGACAGATAAAAGAGAATCGTTTTAATTCTTATTGTCGCATTAATTTGCTTAATGGTATGTTATAAGAGAGATAAAAAAATATCCGAATTTTATGTCTATTTTAAAAATAAAATTTATGATTATTTACACAAGTCTAGTAATGTGCAAAATTTATTGTATTACCCTGGATGCCAGGCTATGCGGGGAGCATTTAAGATAGTTGGAATAGCTTCTGGGTGATTTTGCGACGGACACAGTGTCATTCGAACGGATTTTTTGATGAGTTATTTCATACAGAGCGACACGCACAAAAATGTTATTTTTGAAGGTGTGTGGCAACGTAAAAAATAAGACATTTCGTCGATATAATTGAAAACATCACAGAATGGAGTCATCTACTCTAATTGATTGGAATTTACAACTTTCTCTGCGTTTTGTGATAAAACATAAATTCCCACGCAGGAAAACTTTTACAAATACTTAACATTTTATTGAATTATTTCCTTGCAATTTAATTCTTCTCATAAATTTTAGTTTTATCCGGAAAAACCTGGAATAGTTTCGTAAAATTCTAAAGAAGACGAAGGACGCTCAAAACTTGTTGCGTGGCAAATATGTCCGTTAAACGTTTCTTGGCGCCAGATTTTCTATTTTTAACGCATTCGCGTGTCCCACAAAGAGCGGCACAGTGGAAAAAAAATGATAAAGTTACGTGTCACCCAATGAGCATGACAGTTGTTCCGGCATCGTAAATATACCTCAATTTTATCAATTTACCTCAATTCTATCAGTTTTTACGGCTATTTAGTAAGAAAAAAAGTTTCTGGGGCTACACCCACAACATACCATGTGGATTAAAGTTGAAAGCATAATCCTAACGCTTACTGTAGTTGATTTATTTGGTGGTTATGTGTGGTCAGAAATACCACGACCCCGGGGAGTCTCAATTTCCAGGGCGAATCTCTACGCCACGTCGGGTGATTCATTCACTTGCCTCGATGGCCTGAAGACCATCAAGTATAATCAGATAAATGATGACTTCTGCGACTGCTTAGACAGTAGCGATGAGCCGGGAACAGCGGCGTGTCCGGATGGGAAGTTCCACTGCACAAATGCTGGACATAAACCAAAAACGATACCCAGTTCCAGAGTGAATGATGGTATCTGCGATTGCTGTGATGCTTCCGATGAGTACGATTCTGGTGCAAAATGTGTCAATAACTGCAGCGAACTCGGTGAGAAAAACTTTTTCCTCTAAATTTCAAAATTTTGTCCTTTATCGTGTAAACCTCTTATGCAGGTAAGGAGGATCGCTTGAGAGAGAAACAGAAGGCAGAATTGGCAAAAATGGGAAGTCAAATGCGTGCTGAAATGGTGCGCAAGGGCAAAGCACTCAGAGAGGAACATAAAAGTCGCCTGAGTGAGTTGGAGAGAGCACGTGAAGAGGCAGAATCGCTCAAGCAGGAACGTGAGAAGATCAAGCAGGATGCTGAAGAATTGGAGAATGCAGCTTTGCAGATTTACCGTGATGCAGCTGAGGCGGAGAAGAGGGAGCGTGAAGAAGTTGAAGCCGAGAATAACAAGAATGAAGCTGAAGAAACATTCAGAAAGTATGATTCCAATGGGGATGGCGTGATTGAAATTGCTGAGCTGCAGACACGTATTGTATTTGATCGGAATCGCGATGGGCAAGTTAGTGTGGAGGAAGCAAAATTCTTCCTTGAGGAACACGATCAAATTGATTTGGAGACTTTTGTTACACTCGCCTGGCCACGCATTAAGCCCTTCCTGATGCTCGATTCGGGACTATTCAAGCCACCCGCTGAGGAGCCCACGGAGGAGGAACAATACGGACAAGATGGAGAGCACATTGGTGAGGATCGTGGTGAATTCACAGATGAGGCCGAAGAGGAGGAAGAGGAAGAGGAGACAGGTGAAGGCGAGGTGAGTCTCCACATTATACATAAGTACAAATTGATAGTAATCTCACCCATCAACCTCTCTAGTCTTATCGCAAAGACGATTCCCGTCAAAAAATTTTCCCCACGAGAACGCTGTCGCTTGACGTACGTCCAACATTTTCTCATCCCACTCATGCTTAGGCGCTTTAAATAACTTTATTAATAATATTAACGTTTTTTTTTTCATCTCATTCGTGTGCAAGAATTCTCTGACACATAATTCTGCGACAGAGATTGTGGCAAAAAGAAATGTTAGAGCAAAAATTATGAAAAACGATTCTTGTGTCACGCACGCAAGAGCATTTTTCAGAGATTCCATTGGCACGATGTGACCCCCCGGGGGGTGCCTATGTGCGAAATTTCTCGAATACGGAAGATGAGTGAGAAAAATTGATGATTTTGATTGCTTTGAGCAGGTTTCACGATTTGCGTCAACCTTCACGGTCGCACGAAAAGCTGGAGAGCCAACTCCAAAAAGGCTCGTGCATGTTCCACCCATCTGGCAAACATTTCACACTTTACGATCAAGCAGGTGGAATACGATTGGATCATCTTTTATCCTCCACCGCATTCATAATTTAATCTGTCCAAACTTTTTTCTTCTTCTTCTGCCAACTCCCAGAGATGTCCTCTCGATGATTTTTTCAATGAGAATCATTTTTCTTTCTCTTCCTCTCGTTGTTGCTACACAGAAAAATATCTTTCGCCCAGGAATATCTTCTTCAGAACATCGATTTGAATTAAATTTAAGTTATGGAGCACGCAAAAAAAGTTCCTAGAATGTGGAGGTATTTCCTGAACTCTGCTTGCCTTCCTATATTTGTTTATTTATTCGCGCCCGTAGGAATTGGAACAGTAGTGTGTGGTGAAAAAAAAACCATTAGCACGGAAATCGTAAAAGAAGTGACAGATTTATCTCTTCCCACTTGCACTAAATGCGAGATGAGTCTCTGCGTGACCTTTGTGAACTTGCCACTCACGCGCAGAAATATATTGAGTGGCAAGAGGAGCTTCCTGGATCCTCAAAATATTCTTTTTTTTGTTACATTTATTTTCACCGAATTGTAACATTTTCATGATTTATGTTTAGAACGTTTAGAAAAATGTCAACAAATTACCAAAAAGAAAATCATTTTGTGGTGATATTTTTAAGGTCAAGTTTCTCATTTTTGTATATTTTTAGTCTTTTCATTTATTCATTTTTAGCAAAATTCAATTTTGGATTCTTTTACCTTAACAATTGAAATGGCAGTTTGACAAAAGTGGGTCAACTTTGATAAAAATATTCTGAAGAAATTCTTTTGTCTGTTAGTTCTGGTTTAGGTAAGGAAGGGGTGTAGTCTAAAAACTATTCAATACAGTTGTTATTAAAATAGTTTAAATTGAAAGGACATTGCAAATAAATAATAAGTAGGATTAAGAAATCAAGGTTGTTGCCTTTAAAATTTAACTTTCATTTTCTAATGTTTGACTTTTTCTTTTTTTTTTTAAATAGTTCAATGTTTATTTAAACGAAAGATTTATTTTTTCATGTTCGATTTTCTTTGGAGGATTATTTTAATGTTTGAAGTTTCTTCTCTAACGTGTGACATTTCTTTTAAAACTTTTGACATTCCTTTTATTCTTTTCTTATTCAAACGTTTGACGTTTGCTTTTCGAACATTTCATACGATTGGCGATTCTCTTCTAACGTTTTACGTTTATTCTAACGTTTAATTCTTATTGTAGAGTTTGACGTTTGTTTTAACGTTCGACGTTTATTCTTACATTTTGTAACTTTTATTCCAAAAGTTAGTTGAAAGTTGTGTGAATGAGGTATTTTACATCATTTATGGTTTCTTTTCTGAGGTTTAATCCTTTAAGGGCCGTAAAGGGAATCCAGCGAGGGGAATGACGTGAAAATAATTTTTGGGAGCTTCTTTACGCTCAAATAAAACATTTTTGACCAAAACTTCAATATTCTAATTTTTGGTTTTTCATCCTTCCTGATCCTGTGAGTCCTTGGAGATATTTTTTTATATTCTCAAAATATCCCGGGACCGTAAAGACATTGTCCTGCATAGGTTTTAGCTCAATAAATGAAAATTAACTATCCAAAATTAAGCATTTTCTAAATCGAGCAATGGGACAAAAATGTCCTATTGGTCGTTAAGTTTTATTTATTTAGCTGTGTTTGAGGTGTTTTACGTTATTCATAATCCTTTTAACCTCTATAAAGAAATATTTAAACGCATCCAATCATTTCTTGAAGAAATAATTCTGCCTTTGGCTTTCAAATTGATTGCTAAGTACTGAAACGAACGGTTGTGAAATTAAAAATGGGCCATAAAAAAGCTATTAAATGCTACTTATATTTTTGAAAGATTTTTGTACATGAGTGCATTTGGTTTTTTTTTTAATATGATTTCTTCTTCTCTTTACATACTTGGAAGACTTAGAAGAGTATGTTATGAAGCTTGCAAGTAGTTAATCGTTATCAGCGTATGTAATAATCTTAAATAAATATTTACAAAACACGTACAGCATGAGGTAAAATGTCTTCAATGGAATTTCGTATAAATGAATCTGTTCATTGCTCCAACCTGTATACAAATTAATATAAATTATTTCAATAGTACTTAGAAAAAGGTTATTCTACTTGGTAGGTATACAAATAAATTCTAATGATTGATAAAACATTTAGTTAAAAATAGTTCTAATGCTGTGAAATGTCTCTTTTGCTGTTCTCAAAATATTGCAATAATTTTTCCATTCAGGCTGTCCGAACATTTTTTTTTGTGTATATTTTTATCGTGTTTTATTAATAGAACAGCAAAATTTTCACAGACATAATTTAGAGGAGACGAATGTCAATTTAAGACGTCCTTTCATATGGATTGGCCAATCTTTCGCTTCAAATTAAGAGTGAGTTTGTTTTGCAAATGCATCCATCAATGCTTCATTTCAATTTAGCATCTGCAAATAGCACATAAAATGCCAATTTCATATGTATTAATTATTGAGTGAGTAACGGGCTAATTGCGCTCCTGCTCATAATATCGCTGTAATGGCAAATAAACAAGAATATTTGAGGAAACATTTGAATATTTATTTCACCACCTGCGTCCGTTTATAAACCGCTCTTCCTCCCGGAATTGTTTAATTACGCAAAAAAGTGGGTGATTCCCCCCTCAGTCTCCATACTGCGCGTGATTAATGGGATTTATGTGGATTGTATTGGCATGTTAAAATGTATTTTTGCCTTTTCATATTGACTCTATAATTGACTCCCTCATATGCTTGGGGTACATCATAATGATAAAATGATAAAAATAGCAAAAAAAATTCTGTGCGTATTAATGCAAATTTATTTGCCATTTTGTAATGAGACGAATGGAAAAGCTTGCGATTTTTTTTTCTTGAGGGGAACTTTTACGACGGGAAAAAAATTAAATTCAGTTTGTTTCTCAAATAAAAACTCGTAAAAGTTTGATTTATATAAAAATCTCTGATTTGATTGAGGCAAATAAAATATTTATACAGACGTCTTTCAGCGCAATCGTCGTGTTCTATATAAATTTTGTTATTGCATTCTTATTTTGTCTGTTTTACAACTTTTTGTATTGATTAGGTGGAGCCCATTGATGACGGAATAGATGATGAGGTAGAAGAGACGACGCCACAAGCGCCTGAATATGATCCCGAGACGCAAAAACTCGTGGAGATGGCAAATGAGGCGAGAAATCAATTTTCAGTGGCGGACCGAGAACTCAGGGAAATCGATACGGATTTGCAAAATCTCAAGGATGCCATTGAGAAGGATTATGGGCTTGAGGATGAATTTGCACCACTCAATGGCGAATGCTTCAGCTACGAAGATCGTGAATATGTGTACAAGTTGTGCCTCTTTGATCGGGCTAGTCAACAGCCACGTTCTGGAGGAGCTGAAACAAGGTATTTTTAGCATTTTTCTCTTCACTTGGCTTTCTTTCGTGAAAAGAGTTAGAAAGAAAAAATGTAATTTCTATCTTTTGGTTTTGTTTTTAAAGATTGGGAGCTTGGGATAAATGGATTGGTAAACCAAATCCATACTCAACGATGCTCTATGCAAATGGAGCTTCATGCTGGAATGGTCCACAGAGATCTGCAACGGTTCACGTGGAATGTGGTCTAGATACGAGGATCACGGGTGTTTCGGAGCCAAATCGCTGTGAGTATGTTTATACATTGGAAACACCAGCTGCCTGCAGTTTGCCTGCCAACACGGGAAAAGATCCATCCGATAGAGCGGATTCCCATGATGAATTGTAAAAGGGGAAATTCGAAAATCACGGAGAGTCATGATAGTGATATTTGTCATCTTTCGCAACAAGAAATCCATCGAGAGAATATAAGAAAAGAAAAAAAAAACTTTCAGGTTCAACACAAAAAGGTCTTCTACACAGAATTTTGTACTGTAGAAGCACGTAAAAGAATTGAACTACATTTTAAATAGCAAAAAATCATTCCTTTTTGTGTTTCCTTTCCATCATTTATGGTTTTTATGTGTAAAAGATGGAGAAGAATAAAATGATTATTGATTAATGAAAGAAATGATCTTTTATTATCAGAAATGGAGAAGTACTGAGAAAGCTTATCAAATATCAGACCATCACTGAACAACGTAGCGGCACTAGTGGTAAAATGAAGACGATTTTGGACTTTTAAGCGTAGGTATTTTTACGAATTGATTTAACCCCGAAAAACAATTTTTGGGGGTTTCTTCGTCAAATAAGACATTTTTGACGAAAACTCCGATTTTTTAATTTTTGATTTTTCGTCCTTCCTGGTTTTGTGAGTCCTTGGGGATGTCCTTTTGTGATCTCAAGATATCCAGAGACCATAAGGACATCATCCTGCATAGGTTTTAAATCAATAAAAAAATTAACTATGGGATAGATTCTGAAATTTTTTTTTTCTTTTCTAACAACTAATCGAATCGTTCTATTGTCGTTCTAGAAGAGAAAAACAAAGAACTTGTTGTTCAGGAATATAGTCAGAAAATCTCTGAAGAGGTCTGGAAAAGTAATTTTCTTTTAAAAATATACAATTAAAGATCGAAATAAAATGACAAAATCTTATAAGATTTTTCCCAGAATACCAAAAAACATCAAAATCTACCTCTATATAAAAAATTATGTATTTTCAAAATCGAGTGTCTGGGTTAGCGTATGACCCAATGGTCCTTAAAGCGTTTATTCATTTTAGGGTTTTCATGGCACCAAATAAAATCTGAAAGAGGGTTAAAAAAAACGTAAAAACATTAAGAACCTTTAAGAGTCCCAAAACAAGAACGTAAATTCCTTTAACCTGTTCCAGTTAAGTATCTTTGGTCCTGAATTCGTTGCAGTCGTTGCAGTTTAAAGAAAAGGAAAGACATAATTTTTAATATATGGAATATAAAGCATTTTAATATCAAGATTCTTTAGATTTGATCTCTCAAATTGTACAATATAAAATAAATATGGATAAAGTATAAATATTTATATGAAGGTTTCCTTCTTTTTTTTTATCTTAAATATAGGGTGGGAATTCAATAATTTAATAAAATTTTCATCATATTTTCTTGTTTCTTGTATTTTATGCTTTTTAGATGTATATGGGATTCCTCACTTTATTCTTTGATTAGCAAAATAATAATTTGTTTTATTTACAAAAGAAAAACATTTTATGGAATCTTTTTTCTGAAATTTTAAGAGTTTCAAAAACCTTTTCATTGTCAAAGCCAGTAATTTAGCATATTATTAACCAACTTTAGTTTTTCTTAATTCTCCAAAATCAATTTATTATACAATTATTAAATAATTCTTAAAAAAACAAGTCCAGATTAATTTCTGAAAATGAATCCACCGTCCAAAACTTAACTATTAATGTACCTCGCTATCCTTGCTAAAAGTAAGCGAGATACTCTTTGGAAAAATGTGCAAAATGTAGGTGAAATAGGGGTTAATAAAATTATGGAAAGTTTTCCTATAGGAATGTTCAGATGACTTATAGTTCTCTGACTTTATTAGCCCCATGTCTCTCCGACCTATTTACTTTTGCTAATCATCAAGTGAGGAATTCATTTTGTATAATGCAATGCCAGTATATTTTTATAGAGCTTATTTTACTGTGGAATAGTTTTTATCTAAAAGAAAATCATTCACATTATTTCCCTCTCAAATTGCATTTCATTGTAAAAGTGACATGTCAATTTTTTTTTAATTCTATATAACTGCCTCTCTTCTGCTATTTTTTTTTAAATTGTGTTTTGTATAAACTTTTTTTTTTGCAATTTTTACTTCCATTTCTGAAATGAATCACACACAGAACACAGATTTTGCTGAAAGAAAAAAAACAAAACAAATAAGAAGTGACAATAAAAATGCTCATTGTGTCATTATTGCAACGGATAGATGATGTGGTCAGACTTGAAAGTAGTCACTGACTTCCTGGCCTCCTTCTTGATTAGAGGCTGGAATCACGGGTGTTGGTCCATTTCCACTGATATGATTGCCACCCCCACCACCTCCTGTCGTTGAATCAATCGGCCGTTTGGCCTCACCCTGGCACTCTGGACTGGAAGCCTTCTCATTGTGGAGCCTCTCGTAGGGATTCTCCTTCACACCCAAATACCGTACAGTCTCATAGTTGGGATCAGACTCACTGCCCGTGAGTGATTCGTAGTTGCTCGATGTTGTCTGCATGTGGGTGCGATAGAGCAATTGATCCGAGCTCATGCTCTCACTCGATGGTGTTGTCGTTGCTGTGAGTGTGTCGGAAATACTCGAATACCCAGGTGAGCTAATCAGCGTCTGACTACTCGACGGTGTTTCCCCAATTGTTGAGTAGTTGTGCACATTGTCCTGAATACTCAAGTAGGATGGATTCTCCGAATGGGGGATACTTGAGTAGATGTCCGAATCATCGAGAATGTTGTTATTATTGAGGGTTGCACTCATTTTTTTGGCATGCGCCTCCCGATTCTCGGACTTATCACAAATAATACTGTACCCTGGCTCAATGTCATCATGCACCTTTGTCAACTTTTTCTTTACATCCTGAATGGAACTATAGCCCGGAACATCGCTATCCGTATCATTCCCGGATCTCTCCCCGTGCGGCCCCTTAATGCTACTATAACCATCGAGTAAATCACCCCCACTGAGACGATTAACCACCCTCTTATCACCACCCCTATTCCATATTCTCGAATACCCATCCTCATCCCGACTGTTTGTTGGCCTAAGAACCTCATAGTTCGGGTCGTCATCTGACGCCGATTGCTGCTTAACCATCTCATACCCCGGATCCTCCATTGATTGATTGAATAAGAAAGCATTGCGATTGCTACCTTGATAATTAACTTTCTGAAGCACTTCAATTGGCGCAATTAATCCTGCAACATTAATTGATATTTATTTTTAAATTAAACCAAAAAAGGACATCCCCCATTCTCTTGCACCAACAATAATTAATTTTTACACAGAATTATTAAGAAAAATTACATTTAAAAAGGCAATATAAGTACATAATTAGAAATAGTTAAACGTGGTTACCAAATATTCAGGCTACATTTTTTTTTTAGCAAAATTGTTAGTTTTTTTTTTATTGGGAAGGTTATGAACGTGCTTTAATTACGACGTAATAACGCAATGTGTGTGGTAATCTGGAAGAATGCCATAAAGAAACTTATAATAAAAGGATGATGAATATAATTTTTTTCATGATTAGTGAGATTTTTTCAAGGGGTGTTTATCTGGCGAATATTTGGATTATTTAAGCGAATCATCCGAATCTTGACAAATAATTCGAATCTTCTTAACAAGTAATCCGAATCTTGACGAATAATTGTAATTTTCCACGAATAATCCGAATCTTGACGAATAATCCGAATCTCGACGGATAATTCTAATCTCGACGAAAAATTCGAATCTTAACGAATAATTCGAATTTTCTCAACAAATAATCCGAATCTTGACAAATAATTCGAATCTTGACGAATAATTCGAATTTTCTCAACAAAAAATCCGAATCTTGACGAATAATTCGAATTTTCTCAACAAAAAATCCGAATCTTGACGAATAATTCGAATCTTGGCGAATAATTCGAAGACTTTTGTTAAGATAAACACCCCTTGCATTTTCTGTAGTTAAATTTAATTCTCATGCATTTCATGCAAAAAGCCATTTATTAGGGTGAATGAAAGAAGAGAAATATAAACAATCTTCTCCTTCAGACTTACCCGGTGGTGCCGATGCACGACTATGCCCATCAATTGCATCCCGTTCTGTTGTCCTCTTATCACCGGGTATGGTTTCATATCCAGGATCTTTCTCACCATAGCTGCTACTTCGTCCACGTGATAACTTTCTTTCGATGGTTTCGTAATTATTATCTATTTGCCCCGCAGATCGTACACTAAACTTCCCTGGGGATTCATGGAGCGATACTCGCCCTGAATCCAATGCTGGGGTTCCATTGGAAATATCAGAATCTGATATAAACACTTCGGGTTCAGCTGTTGATGCCCTATCGCTCTGTGGGAACTTCCTTCCCATCTGCGGTGATGAATTTTGTGATGGCAAATTGGACAATTTATTTTTCTTCATCACCTGCAGGAAGGAAAAAGGTAGAAAAGCAATCAAAATTGAATAAAAAGTTTTCAGGTAATTTAGAAATACAAACCTTTGCGTACATTCCTTCTAAATCCTTGGACGGACTCTTTTTAGATTTATTGGAAGAAGCATCATCATCCCCTGGATGGAGGGTATCTGTGGCAACTTTTGCATCCAACACTTGATGCGTATCCACCACGGATGCCACAGAATTCCTCCCAGATTGCGTGGAACTTGTGGAGGTGAGATTTGAATTGCTCGAAGAGTAGTGTGGAATAGTTTTGCCAGTCTTGGGCGTCGGTGGAAGAGGTGAATTGGCTTGTCGTTTCTCGGGTTTCGGTGATCCCAAGATACCAATTGAGCTTGTGACGCTGGACGAAGATGCCTGACGTGAGTGTACCGATGCTTGCGCACGGAAATTATCAACAAGTGACGGTGCAGGAATGTCAATTGGTTGCTGTGGCTGTGCTGCCACCTCCGCACTGTGATCCCCATCATTTCTCACCGTGGATGGGGTATTTATCTCAACGGAGACTACCATGGCATTTGGTGGTTGAATTTGTGCATACGTTTCCGATCCACTGGTGTAGAGATCAGCTGCATTGTTGGGATCATCAATAGCTGCGTACATTTCGTCGGAATCATCCGATACGGTGGCATAGTGTGAATCACTCAAATCCCTCCGTCTTGTCTGTGCATTTTGCTTATTGGTTTGAGCGAGAATATTGGCAAGGGGTTCACGGACACTGATACTTGTGTAGCCCTTGGAGGAATCCTGTGAATCCCCACTAAAGTGCTGTGGTTGTGCTATGGGTGGTGTCATGTACGGCAATTCTTGACTCGCTGAAATTCTCCCAGCAATTGCCGAAGCTGCCGGTATGTCGGCACCTGTGGGCTCATTTGTGCTCAAGAGACTCTCATTGGAAGCCCTCCGTGAAAGCCCATTGCGATCATTTGGCGGATTATTGGCCTGATTTGGTTGCAATTGAGCATATGGATGTTCAGTCCTTCTTATCTTGTCATACGCATGTGACGGCGACCGTACACTCGCATACGGTGAGCTCACATCATCCGCCTGACTCAGCGAACTATGCTGGGACACTGATTGCTTCTTTAAGCTTGAAGCTGTCATGCGAAAGAGAAGATAACGCTACTTCTTGTTCTTGCACATCGCGCATCACAAATTGACATCAATTAATTCAATCACTTACGACTTCTCCCTTGTGGTCTTCCCTGTACTTTATCCCCAACAGTAGCATACAGATCGGAATTTGTATCAACTGCCGCTTGATCACTCGCTGGAATGTCCGGAAGACTTCGATGTGGCGCATTGCTGGATCTAATGCACAAAGCAAAGGTTTTTATTTGTGATCGACAACACATCAAGTTTATTGTACGGCGATCACTTATGAATTGTGAGCACAAAATAAAGCACAAATGAAAGCATATTGCAGCAGAAAAAAATATTATGAAATATATTTTAACAATAAAAGCCACCTTTTAACATCATTATCACCAGCAGCATCCACGGCATCGGTCTTTAGGGCCGATGTTGAACTGTGCAGATTGTCGTCTGGATTTTTTATCTTAACCATGCCTTCCAAGCCCAAAAGATCATTCCTTAAAGCACACAAAAGACAAGAAAAAAATGCTATAAAACACAAAAAAAACGTCGCATAGTCTCCACACTATCTAAGCAACATAAATTCATCTCACAATCATCATTTGTGCAAAAAAAAAAAATAGTTTGTGTGACAAAGTAAAATGTTTATTATATTGTTTTACAAGAAATGATGAAAAAATGCCATGAAAATTCTTTGTTATTTTCCTAAAAAAAAATTAATTGCTATATTGAAGATTTATATTGTCATTTAGTTACGCTTTTTACATTCTTTTCAATGACTCACACGCTTTTGTGTCTCTCTATTAATCTCTCTCTCAAGAGTTATTAAGAACAGAAAAAAAACTAACACATGGTTTCCTTCTACAGTAGCGTTTGCTTTTCAAATTCCCCATACACCCTCTAAAATCACAACAAATGCAAATTGAATGGCATTTACTCACAGAGAGACATTCGAAAGATTTCATATTCCAGGAATTTCATTAATTTTCGTGTCATATTTTGCAATGAGTTTTGTGTTCAAAATGAGCGTGCTTGCAAAATTACTTATTAATGCAAGAAGTGTGAAAAAATGAAGAATATTTGAAAAGAGAAATTTTCAATAAACTAAAAATTATCATTTGCATGATTTACTAGTTGTGAGTTTATTTGTTTTCTTGTTGCAGTTTATTTCATCTTTTGTCTATGATTTTGATTTTTTTTGAGAAGATTTTTTCTTAGTTTTAAGGTGTTGTTAGTTGTTTAATCATTTAAATTAAGTGACTTTCTCATTGAAGAAAAATTGCCGAAATTAGCCAAAAGGACATCAAGATCTTTTGCTTAACATTATATAACAAGTCTAAAGTTGAAATGAAGCCAAAAAACCAATGAAATTCAATATCATAAAATATTTTTCCACATTATCTCGTTGCTTAACACTTTAGCCAATTGATCTAATTTGATTAGTGAAGATCTTCACACATTTTACACAAATAGCATGGGGAATTGTGGTAAAAAGGAGCTGACTGACGGCTAAGCTACAAAAATTCTCTCCGTGAAGCAAAGCAAAAATACATAAATTAGCATGTGAGATTATATGAGAGGTTTATTTTTTTCAGAATGGGAAAAACAAATGGGAGAAGAATGATTTGAAAGGAAAATTCTATCGTTCCTGGGAATTACATTTTCACAAGCATCACACGCACCACGTAAATCACAATTCTCATGCAGCGAGGAGGAGAAATTATTGTGTAAGAAATTTCCAAAGAAATGTGAAATGTTCTCTGTATATTATGTAGGCTATTAGTAGAGTCTTTATGTTGTTGTAAATTAAATTAGGTAGATGTTCCGTTAATTAATGGATCCTTCTCTGGACAAACAATTAAAGTATGTAGCTGTGTTTTATTAGACAGCTTAGGTACAAATATGATTGTCTATCTTAAGTCGCGCGAATGTCGCGTGATTTTCATGTCTGAAAGTAGCGAGAAAATCGCGTGAAATATACCGAATTTCACACGACAAAGCATGCAAGAGAAGAAGAAAACTGAGCCTCGATATAATGTAACTCTCCGAGTGCTCGGTGGCCCATAAGAACTATACCAGCACTCGGAGAGTTACATAATACGCTCTCTGTTCTCCTCCCAGTTAAGACGATGCCTGAGCTAGATGAGCTGGAGATTATATTGCAGAATGAAGAGGCAAACATTGTGAAGGAGGCAATTAGTAAAAAAAATTGGACCTACACCCAAGTAGACTCTGGCTGGAAGCTCTTATGGACGAAAGATTCATAATACACTTTAGTGTAAATGAGATCTTGGGGAAGAAGCCCATCCTGAAGTTGGGCATAGTAAGTTATGCCCAAAGACTTCAGGGGGTCACCCCACGATCTCTATTCACTCATCAGATAAAACTCTGCAGGGATCGATTGATGAAGAGAAGGGTAAGTAAATTATAGGAATAATTCTATAATAATTAATAATTCTAATAAACCTGCTAATATTTTTAGAAGCGCCGGGAGCTACGTCAGCAGAAGGATGCCCTAGACCCCCTTGGGCATAAGGACTCTGGCTCGGGTCGCCTTTGGACGAAAACCTCATAATACACTTTAGTGTGAACGAAATCATTGGGGAAGAAGCCCATCCTGAAGTTGGGCATAGTAAGTTATGCTTAAAGGGTTCAGGGCAGTCAAACATTGCGGAGATTTATGCAAGCAAAAAATAAAGACAAATTATCTATTAGATTGAACTCACCCCACGATCTCTCTTCAGTCACCAAATTAAATTATGTCGAGACCGAGTAAAAAAGAAGAATTTTTAGAAATAAATCGAATTACTTTGTATTTTAATACATTCTTACATGGGGGCTCAACCGGGATGTGGCGTAGATAATAATTAATAATTCTAATAAACCTGCTTTAAAATATTTTTAGAAGCGCCGGGAGCTACGAAAGCAGCAACAGGATTCTGCTGAGGATTCCCTGGGTCCCCTTGAACAGGAAAGCCAATCAGAATAAAATTTTTTTCTTGTTTTGTTTTGTTTTTTTTTTTAATTTTATTTCATGAAGTAATGATCGACGTGCCCGAAGTTATGAACCATACTCCTTGTGTTAAAAGATAGGAATATGGTTCATAATCTTCGGGCACGTCGATATTTTTACAAAAAAAATAAACATGTCAAATCAAGTAGTTGGTATTCCATATACATGCCAACGTCAATTGTCACTTTTTTTTAAAGTTATTTTTTGTGTCTTTGTTTTGGTTTTGGTGCAGCCGACATTGAGGTAAGTTTAGCTTTATTTTTAATGATTTTTTTCTTTAAATTCTCCTCTCTTTCTTTCCAGAATCTCGAAAAGTAACAAAAGATAAATTTTCTACAGCGTGAAAAGAATTAAGTTTCATGTTCATCGTTCATCCAACGTTGGAATTTGATACTCTAACTAATTTTTATTCTTTAATGCTTCATATTACACTTTCAGTATTTCTTTTAAGAATTTCTTGATTTTCTCCAGAAAGTCGGTAAATGTCTTGTGACAATCGCTTCATAAACCCCGGAATTCTTCCTAAGCAAAATATTAATCGAGGGCTGCATTGTAAAACCGGCTAAGTTGATATCGACTTAGCCGTTTTTACAATGTGGCCCTCGACTTATTAGATTTTGAATTGAAAATGTGTTAATTTTATTCTATAAAAATACTCTTTGTTGTCTTAAAAGCTCTTGCAAATGTTTTATTTAAGGAAACATAAAAAAGAACTATGCTACAACATTGAATTAAAAGACTTTTTTTCAGGAAATTTTAAACGACTTTGTAGTTACTTTGTAAGTAGACTTTACTTGGATTTTTATTCATTTTCATATGAGAATCATTAATGTAATAGTTTCTTAAATTCTCCACAAAATGCATTACTGCTATTTTACGGACCATAACTATAAAGTATGATAAATTAGATATCTCTTTCCTAATGATAAAGTATTGCATTTGAAAATTTTATTACTTCGATTTGCCGTGGAATATGGACAATAAATGTGGCTGAAATTGCGTCCTTATCGCTATTATCTCATTCAATATTTGCTTGGTTTTCTCTTTTTCATATCTTCTCGCACTGAGCTGTGCGAGGCACCTTGCACACGGGGCATACTACACACGAATGTGTTAGGCCACCACCGTCTGCGCCCAAGAAAGTTTGATGATTTCTTTTCCATTGCACTCCTCCGGCAAGTGCATACATTTTATTGATTGCTTCTTAGCACCAACGTGTGTAAACTGTAGTAAATGCTCAAATGAATTTCTCCTCTCCTAACAGTTTCTGGCACAGTTTGCGGCAGCGAGGGCAGCGACGACATTCAGGCAGGAAACAATGCAGTCAACCGTTTATGATTTTCTTTTGCACACAAAATGCACACACTTTCAGAAATGCAAGCAAACCTTTCACAATCAAATAATTTTGCCTTTCCCTTTGGCATTCAAGGTACATCCCATGAGGACCATTTTTAGAGCCCTCAATTTAATATGAAAAACCATTCATTGATTTGCGGGAATTAGACAAGAAATATAATTTTCATTCCGTATAATACGTACTTGGGAACTTTCTTCCGGCAACAGAGACAAGCGGCCAGCATCGTGGTCAATGATGTGAATATCGTGAATGAGAGTATAAATGTCCAAATTTCATCATATTCCATCACTGAAAGTTGATTTAGTTGACTTTATCGTAGCATTAAATTAGAAAAGAAAGAGGTAAAAAGCACGGAAACTGCATAAATTCAGGTACAAAACAAACACAGAAATTAACCTAATGGGACTACGTCATTGTTGAGTCATGATTTTTGCACAGATTTCACCAAAATCACATGGAAATTCCACTGTATCCACACCAATGGGCACTTTATTGATTAACTAAACGTTGTTGTGGACATTAAAAATTGCACAGGAATGGATTTTTTGGGAGAAAATAATCCATCATCACTAAAAAAAAAGAAAAACAACGTTATTTTGATGACTTTTCAAGGGGTAAGTCATTCATTCAGATTCGGAATCACACTGTGATTCTGTGATTCTCTAGAATCACCAGATTTTCACAATTTTCGCAATTTTCTCGTATTTTCCGTGCGATTTTTCCGTCTGGGTGTGGTTTTTGGAGTGTAGGAAGCGATGCCGCGTCGTTTGGCATCAAAAACGCGGAAAATTCAATTTTATTTAATTTCAAAAAGTCCCCCATACGTTACGATGCAAGCTGATTTAGTCGACGATTCAGTGTTTTTCGCAATTTTCTCGCATTTTCCGGGCGATTTTCCCGTCCGGGTGTGGTTTTTGGGGTGTAGGGGGGCGCTCCGCGTCGTTTGGCATCAAAAAAATGGAAAATTCAATTTTATTTAATTTCAAAAAGTTCCCAGAGTGTAAAAAGCCAAAAAACGGTAGTCTAAATTCAGGGGCAGCATTCCCTCTCGCTCCCACTTTCACTCCCTCTCGCTCGCACACCGTCTGTTCAGTCAGCGTGCGCCGCATGTGTACGAAACAGTTACGATTCAAGCTGATTTTGTCGACGAAGCAACGAATTTTCGCAAAAAAAATTATTTTTTTGCAAATTAAAAAAAAAGAAAATTAGATTCTTCAACAAATTAACGTAAAGAATATGTAATAAATTTTTTTTTAATAAAACTACAAGATACGATTACACGAAATCAGTTGATACTGGCTAGTTGCGATCTTTATAACTGTGACATCTTTGAATGAATCATTGATTGTTGAATTAATTTTATTAAGAGCGTCCGGATGAGGATTTTCCACAATGACAATCTGAAAAAAAAAGGAAATTAATAAGAAAAGTAACAAATTTTATATTTTTTAGTTTACTCACAATCGGTCTTTCAAGCCAAATCTTTACAAGACACAGGACCTGCTTTTCATCCGGTGTTAGATGTGATATTGTTTCATTCAACTGCTTCGGAAGAATGGATATTTTCTGACCAAGTTCAAAATATCTCAGTGCCTCCATTAGGTCCTCTTCCTTTCGCTCATTGTATGGATCAATAATAGATCTGTAGTATAGATAAAAAAATAATTCACATAAATTGAATACATATTTAAAAAAAAATTGTTGAAGACTTACAAAATTGTTGCAGAACTTGGTTGTAGATTGCTGGATATGAAACCAACAATTTTGTGAAAATGATTATCGGGAAAAGAAGAAATGTCCTTTTGGCCAAAGAATATCACCCCGGATTGGGGTGATAGAACTCTTCCTAGGAGAGGAACCAGCAAATATGAACCATCCATCATTATTCCCACTTTTTCTCCAGCATTCACGTGAACATCCTTAATGTTGAGCCTTCTAACACTTCCTGGTTTGCAAGTGAGGTTCATGAAACTCACACTTAAACTCTTGCTGTAGTCTGAAACGCATTCCACAATGTCTAGAGCTTTTGTTGTTTCAAGATCATGCACAAGATTGGCCACCATTGCTGCATTTTCTACCGCAACAACCCGATCAAAGACTCCACTTTGGAGCAAATCTTGAAAATTCTTGGCAATAATCAAGTACAAAAGAATTCCATAGGTGTAGCGTAATTTCTGTTCATCCAGTGGTGCATTTGGTAGGAGTAGCATGAGGCAGCACGTACTGAAAAATCCTACACCTGTGAAAGAAAAAAACATCTTATTCTTAGCTCTGAAACACAAAAGAATTCACATTAAAAAAAAAACTTACTGATGAAAATATTCATAAGAAATTGAGCATGTAGAATTGTGCACTTTCGAACAAATTGTAACGTGGAATTCTCATCCAGGAGCTCACAGAGGATCTTGTAGGCTTTTGAGGAATTGCCATGGACAGCTCTAGTTCGTACACAATTCGTAATGTGCCTACACATTTTGCGCCTTGTCTCAAATTCTTTTGCATAAAAATCTTCAACTGTTGTCTTGAAGAAGAAGAAAATCCAGGTACATCCCACACTTAAAAGTACTATCACAATAATTGCCCAGGGATTTGTGAATGCCAAATATCCCGTGGCCACAAGGATGAGAGTTATTTTGTGAATGATATTCCGATGTGCATTGAGTAGGGCGAATGAGTTTTCCATGAAGATGAACACCAAATCTGATACGGAATTGTTGTAGAGAAAATTCATTGATGTCTCGAGGAGAAGTTCAAATTTCTCCTTTTCCCGTTTAATTGAGTACTTTTCAGAAATCTGAAATTAAATTAATAAAATGAAGTATGTCGTTTTAATATTATAAAATACTAAAACTTTTACCCTTGATGTGTAAACTCTATCAATTAATTCCATCATGAAGGAGACGCAGATGAAGCCAAAGCTTATAAGTGAAATCCATAGCTCAATTGGGAGTATTTGAGCTAAAATAATGTAGCCTGGTAGTGTGACGTAGCTTCCACTTATGATGAAGTGAACAAAGGCAAGGAATGCAGATACAAAGATGAATTTTCCAAAATTATTCAGGACTTTTGTCTTTTTTTCCTTCTCAATTAGAACTTGATCAGATGATTCAGATGCTCCCTGGTCACCATTGTAAGGTCCTTTAACGATTCGTTTATCCTTATTGACTAGTGGCGAAATACCGGCTGCATTGCAACCATCGAGCCTTTCTGCATTTACAACATTCTTCATCTTTGCATAGTTTTTGCTCCAATTCTCATAGTCAGCATAGCTTGAGAGGTCATGGTAGTTTAGCTCTGCAGCAACCTTACATTGGTCCATAATGTAAATCCTTCCGCAAAGTGCTAAAAACTGAAATCAAAGAAAATAAAAATGTTAAAGGCGATAATGCGATCATGATGAACACAGAACTCACGTTATGATCTTGAGTAGAGAGAATGACGGTCTTCTTTTGGTTTCGTAGAATATTGAAGAAATTATTGAACAATCGGAAAACATCACCATCCGTGGTTTCATTGTATCTGCTCATTGGATTGTCCAGAAGAATAATGTTGCGTTTTGTGTAAATGGCTTGAGCCAGAGTCACCTTATCCAATTGACTAGCACTGAGTTCCAACGATCCAATGTCTTCATCTTCCATCCCTGGACGAATGAGTATGTCATTGAGTTGAGCAGCATTGATGGCCTCGTAGAACAATTGGTCATTGAAGTCATCTCCCATGAGAATGTTGTCTTTCAGGGATCCCAAAGAGAGTGCACAATTCTCCGGGAAGAATGCTATTTTCCCGCGTTTTTGGAAAACCCCTTTATTGAGACCCTTCATACCGTGTACCCATTTGGTGTGCCCTAAGATTGAGTACAGCAGCATAGTCTTGCCGGATTTTGGGGGTCCTGTAATCCCAACAATTTGATTGCTGGCTACATAAAATTCTTTCACCGTTAAAACAACATCCTCCTTCAGAGAATTCGTTTTCCTGTTTGGTTTCTCTTCCTGGGTGTGCCACCTGAACTCATTGTCAGCAATGGAGATTACTCTGTACAATTCAGGCTTTTGCTTTGTAGAATTAACCACTTCTATGTTGCAAATATGCTGTTAACAAAATACAAAGGAAAAAAAAAACATTCAGTGTTTATCTTAATCATGTTAATCATCAAAGCTTTCAAAGCAATCTCACCCTAAGCTTATCCATAACAGCTTTTCCATTGAAAATGGCGCCTAGAGATTGCAAAAATTCCGATATAAAATTTTGCACCAGGAAGGCGTATAGGATAACCAATGTTAGGACATCAATGCTTTCCGTTTGAACCTTTGGATCGCACCACATCATGTAGAGGCCACCGAGGAGCATAGCTGATGTTAGTTTTCCTGAGAAGTTCGTTGAGAAAATGGAAGACCATTTCATGGAGGAATGTTCTTCCTCAACAGCACTTATGAAATTCTTTTTTGTTGTATTTTGATTCCCAAATATCACAATATCTCTAAAGTAGATGCAAAATTCCTCGACAACTGTTAATTTTCTCGCTAAATGCGATAGAGATTTTCTCAGGTGAAACGTTGAAATTTTAGCTAATGGAATCTGGGAAAATAGAAGCATTTTTAAAATGATTGAAATTTTAATTAAAAAAAAATATAGGTATTCCTTACTCCCAGCAGAAGAAACCCAAAGACGACAAAGAGTGGCCACATCCCAGGCGCAGATAAGAGTAGGATGGCCACGATGAAAGTTAGGATCAAGTGGAGAACTGTGCCAAAGACACGATGTCCCTTTGTGATCAATTCCACAATATGCTCACTTTCATCCATGGCGAGAGTCATCAGTTGGTGTGGAGCAATTGTGTGGGTGATCACGCTTTTCATGACATTTTCAAAGGCAGCCGCCAAACATCCCGTTCTCAGTCTCATCGCAGTTCGCAAATTTATCCAATTGCTCGTGCTGAGTAGGATTGTCTTAAGGAAGAAGCAAAGTGCCATTCCCAAAGCAAATCCTACGCGGTTCAGTACTGGGATTCCCACCTCACGTTGAAATTGCATCCTTGTTGCATTTCCGAATAAATCTTCAGTTGCATTTAAGAGCTACGAGGAAGTAGGTTTATGTGTGATATGGTTTGATTTAGCTTTGCGATTAAATTGGTATTCAGTTATCTTTAGACTCTTATCGCAACTAATTGATAAGGTGTCTAGTGTAAATACATAGTACCTACATATACCTAATCATGTGAATATGAGAACAAAGTTCATGATATTTGAGGGTGTAATTTGTTGGTCGCGTATTTCGTCCAATGCAAGAAATTTGGGTTCACTAAATATTGCGGACTTGGTTGATTAAAATTCTTTACTAAAGAATTCAGCGCGTGACATCGTCAAAAAAAATATATGATCTACCTTCTAATTTAGATTTATAGGGGACAACATGTGAATGGGATTTCTTTCTTCGCTCCCATTGATATTTTTTTTTTACAAAAAATCGTGACCAAACTTATCAAAATTTGGGCATTTAATGAGAAAATAAGAAAATTCTTATTTTTTTATTATTCAAAATTCACTCAAATATCATTCAGAAAAGTTCTCAAGTTTACATAATTTTTTGATTATACCTTAGAAGAGCAAAAAAGCATCTAATCTAAATTTTTTTGTCACCAAAAATACCTTGATGGATGAATTATTTACTGGTGAATCAATGAATTGATAAAATGTTGTGAGGAGAGTGCGAATGATGTTGTTGTAAGTGCTTGATTCATCGTATAGGTGTTTCTGATTGAAATAATTGATGGCCTGCAGATGCATTTTTAGTACAGATGCCTGCGTGATAATATGGAAAGAATTATGTATGATAAGCCATGCCAAATTAGTTTGTTCATGTAACCAAAATGTGAGTACAATTAAATTTTATATCAAAAAGAATTTTTCACGATTTTGGTTACACGAACTTTCTTAGAAGGAATTAATGATAATTTTTTTTAGAATTTTGCTTTACCTCACTATCGTTTCCGAGTTGTGTGTGATTTTTTGCCAAATAGTCAAACATGAGAAGCTGATTGGTCAAAATGGAATGATTCTGATAGGAATGCAGAAAGAAATTTGATAGAGAATAATGTGCTTAAAGTTATTTTTTAAATTAAAAGATATTTACTTACAGACGATCTGCTGAGTTCTTCAGCCGTTCTATTGCTTTCCAGCTCATGCTCATACCTCATGGAGTGCAGTGATAAATTGAGGAAGAGAATTGGTCCGATAAATGCCAGAAAAATTGCCAAAAAATGAAAGAGAGTGGCCACAATTATTCTGGTCCTGCAGAATTTCAATGCAACTCTGAACATCGATCCTTTGCTCTTCCCGTGAATTTGCAGTTCATCCCGGTACTGGCCCTTCATACGACGCCCATTCACCTCAACACTGTCTATATGAGGCATCTTCTGTCGTGCGCCAGTGATCAGATTTTGATGGTGCTTTGGCAAATTATTTCTCTTCTTGATCATTTCCCGCGTAACGCGGTACTTGTGAATCCAGGAAAAAGTGATATTGCTGAGCCATCCTACTGAATCAATCGGGAGTGTCTCACTGGGAGCTTTAGATTTCGACAGTGGCGTCAAAACTGACCACGCATTGCCGTATCTGGAAATACTGCGATTTCCCACATATTGCTGACTAGCTTGAGGAAGACGTTCAATTTTCTTAGGCCGTAGGTTCAGGTTTTCCATGGGAATGGACGTTCCTGTGATTGTGGAATCGTTTGTCTTGTCGTTCTCTTGCGAATCATTTTGCCCAAAATCATAACTACGAAGGAGGAGATTTTCTTTACTTTTCTCGACAATAATTTTCTTTTTTTGTGATCACAAAATTTTATTTTTTTTACCTTTTCACAGACCGCTCAGGGGTCAGAGGAATATTATCAGTCATTATTGCTTTTTCTCTAAAAAATCACTTTATTAACAAAAACACTATAAATTCCCTCTAAATCGCAATTACAATTTCCATGAACATGATAAATTCAATTTCTTCGCTTTTCAATTAAAGCGTTTTATTAATCACACAAACTTATGATTTTTTTTTCATGAGAACGATTCAACTGCTTCCAATGCCAGCCACTGACTAACTTTCTGTGCAAAGGCGAGCAAATTAATTTTAGTGTTCTTATCATAAAGGCGCACGATAAGAAAAGATAAGGATAAGATATTTTTTCAGAAAAAGTTTTCACATTTTAGGGATAGCACAAGAAAAATCAACTTAAGATGCAATTTTATTCACATATTCCTTGATTTTTCACCTTTAGTGATTAACAATTGCACTTATTTGGGTAATTTTCCACTTTTCCCGGAATTTCGAAATCTTTTCAACAAGAAAAATTTAATTGCTGTTAATGCATCGAGAACGAAATCATGACTGAAGAGCAAAAATGCCTAGCATTGGCTAAAAACGCTAAAAATGTTCTTATCTTTCTATTTGCGTGAATGACGAAGAAATTCGGATAAATTTGGTTGTTTTATTTTTGCAAAAAATTAGTAATATTTCCAATATTTCCCACGGTGTGTATAATAAAAAAAATTTAAGTAAATCGCTAAAGTTGTAATAATTCAAAAAAATCCTTTTTTTGGCGCAACTTTTTTTTGGCGGGAAATCTTAGAATCGATAAATTTTATGAAAAATCCTTCAGCGGAATTCCAAAAAAATTTGCATTTTCATTCGATTCAATTATTCTTTTTTTACAATGAAAATTAGGTAAATCTAAAAATAAATTAATAACTTTAATTAGAAAAGTGAAAAATATAAGAAGAAAGGAGAAAAAAGTTCAATGAAATAGAATTTTCCACCGGAGAATCATATTAAATTCCGCAGTGGATTGGAACACAGTTATTTGATGGGTTTCGTGTGAAACACCCCTTGGATGGCATTTTTTAGAAAAATATTGTTGTTTACGTTTTTCGCTGTGTGGATGTCGAAATGACGTCCGGCCCTGAAGTTTTTAAAAAGAAGAAGAAGAAGAAGTTTACGTTTTTCAAAAGCAATTTTCACGAAAATTCTCTGTGTTTCCGCAAGAAAAAATGGAGAGCACCCCAAGTAAGCAAGGTGAGGAAGTCAATTAACATATTGGCAGATGAAGATGGGCGTTAAAGGGGATTTATTTCATTGCAGAGGGTGCCGCAGTATCTCGCTCCGGACGAGTGCTGAAGAAATCCAGCAAACTCATGGATTTTCAATCTCCGGAAGATATGGATGGACGATACAAGCGGACTTCATCGCATAAAACACCAAGGAGTCACAATACGTCGTACAGGGCGGAATCAATGGAGCTCCAAATGAGCACACCGTATGCGGCAGCAAAGTCAGAAATTCTATCGGATCCGGAAATGGATGTTTCAGATGCAAATACAAGTGGAGGGAAAGAGATGATGGAGGTGGAAAGGTACAACGATGTAGCGGAAAACTATCAAGATTCCGCACCGTCAAAGAGTATCTACATGACAGAAAAATCAACAAAGAAGAAAGTGATGAAAGACGGGCGTCTAGTATTAACAAAGGCACAACGTAAGGACAAAGGTAAGTCCAGATACACAGCTTACATGTTATGGGCAAAAGATGTCCGGCAGGAATTATTGTATTCACACCCGGCACTTGATTTTGCCACAATCTCTCGTCGTCTCGGCGAAATGTGGGCCAATGTGCCGAGTAATGTGAAGTTTAACTGGCGCCGAAAGGCCAAGAGGCTTGCGGCTAAAGGAACAAAGCCAGATAAAAGTGTCTTGGGATATAAAAGAGCCAACTCTAAATTCCTCAATAAAAACTCCCCAGCAGTCTCAAAGGGAGCCACGAATGCCGCCAAAACGCTGATCAAAGCGCCACACAGGGACAGTGATACGGACAAGAGTCCTCCAATGGGTACCATGGTCAAGTCCATTACGACCTCCCACGTCTACCGGGTCAACACCTCACATCCCCTCGACGTGGCGGCACACTTGAAGTTACTCGGTGACAACCTTATGATTATTGGGCAGCGGCTGAAAGAGCACGAAGGCCAGATTGCTGTGTCCGGGAGTCTCTCGGTGCTCCTTGATAGCCTCCTGTGTTCCCTGGGCCCGCTTATGTGTCTCACGGTTCATATTCCCGGCATTGGTGACCATCTCGATGATCTCAAACTCACCCTCCACAATACTCTCGATAATATTGCCTACGTCATGCCAGGTCTCTAACTTTCCCAAGCTCCCCTAGCATTATACCCCGATGCTAAAATATGTATGTATTTTAATATGTAGTTTAAAAGGACTGTAATTAAAGGAAAAACATGTAAATTCGATTATGATTCGTTTAATTCATTTCTTTTCTATTTTAAAATCTTCGTTATTAATGGAATGAATGCTTAGCAGTGGATGTTTGATGAGTATTTTAGGTGACGTTAAGGGAAGCTATGAAGGCTTTACATCTTATATCTTATTCTAGAAAAAAAAACGCGAAAGATTTCGGCTAGATAGGGCTAGTTCAAGAGAGATTTCGTTCTCCAATAAAGCTGTAAAAACGCTTTATTTGAGCAATTTTAAGGAATTGTGTAACGATATTTGTAGTTTTAATATTTTCTAAATAAATCCGATATAACTTTATCATTAAACAGCTTGAATTTGAATCAAGCTAGATTACAATTTCTCGGAAATATTGAGAACGCACGATATTGCAACTCGTCGATTTTCTTTTAAATACAAATCTAATCTATTTCTAAGAAATTAAGTCTATCATTGGAATAAAAAAATGCCTTTCTTGCGCAGTAAAAATGGGCACTCTAAACACTTAGCATAATCAACAGTAAAAATCGATTAAAATGAACATACACTACACAGTCCAGTGACGTAGTCTTCATTCTCACAAATGGAATTTTTAAATTTGTAAAATCAGTCCTGCAGCAGATATATTATCACCAGCACCGGCTGTTTGTCTTGCACTTTTGCAAACAAGGACAGGTGCAACGCAAATTGTGACTTCTGTTTCAGAAATGCTTTCTTGCCAACAAGATACGGGATCTCTGGAATTAATTTTAATACGTTGACTACCAGGGTCACCAGGATTCATTGTTGTTGCAAAACTATCATCTAAAATCAATGAAGCCATGTCTGGATTAATGTGATCCGTACCACAGACATGCCTGTGAGCTGTGAGAGCGGCTTTTGCAGCGGCATTAACGACATTTTTCCATTCAGATTCATTGGCAATAAGAATGGCTTGGTAGGCAAGAGTATGAACATGAATCCTGGTCAGAGTACGACGTTGGGGATTATTTACAGGAAGTGTTCGGATAGCTGTGAATATTTCACGCATCTGCCTCAGGGTTTTGGCAACACGAGGATTGGAATCTGCTGCCAAAGTGATGGTTCCTGTGGACAGGAATCGCTGCAGATTCTCCAATTCTTGTTCATTCATACCCACAGAGTCACTATATGGGATCACATACTCAAGAAGTTGGTCAATTAGATCGATCTCCACGTAGCTGGCCATCTCAAAGTGAACGAGCGCCGAGCTGGGCAGAGATGTTATTTGTTTTCGAACCTTTGATAGGCGCGTTACTCGAATCCCATCAGGGAAGGGAAAGTTATCCATCATCTGGAGGCCACTCACGACAAATAAGCGTGGATTGAAATCCTTTAAATATGCATCGAGGGATTCCAGGACACTCAATGTTGGATTATTTTGGTCATTGTGGAGGATAAAACGATTGGCACGAGGAGCGCGAAAGGGTCCCCATTTCTCTCCTGACCTATACTCCATAATCAAGTGAACGTCATCTTGGTCAATTGATGATGGATACGACACAATGATATCCTCAGGGATTGCCTTTCTCAATTCTTTCGTCATTTGTGCACCCAAAAGAACATTTGCTCCCTCCAGATGAAATCTCCTGGCCATCATTGGAGCATTCCCGCCCATAGACCAACTTGTATCCAATGTCCTCTCCTTGGCTTCTTCAACTAATTCATCGAATAGTGATTTGTTGGATGTGTAGCGTCTACAAAAATGAGATCAAACAATGAAGGTTCAATAATTTCAATTAAGCTCAATCGTCTCATACTCAGCAGCAGCTCCTCGTTGGAAGAAGTATCCAAAGTTCTCAAAGAGGTCATGCCGATTTGATATCTCACCACCCACGCACTCCTCTCGACACTGGGTCAGGGTATAATTGAGAAATTGCGTGGCAGGAACATAGATATCCTTGCACGAACCATAGCCCACGGCTACACGCTGGGACACAACATCCAGGTTCTCCAAGAGTAGAAGATTCGAAAGAATTTCCGTGATTCTTTTGAGGTCTTGGGAGGCAAAGAAACCCTGGAGGATTATGGCAAATAGAGCACAGAACACCCCAAAGGTGGTCAGAACTGAGAAATACGGGAAGGAAGGCATACTTTCACAGAAAAACAATTATCAACAACACAACAAATCCGCTTTCTGAGCAAAATTATCAACCATTTCACTCCAGCATAAAGTGCTGGAATTACACAAGAAATTCCAGTGGAGACTTCCGTAGTATCCGATGTGCTTTGGAATAATTTTTTCAAGTTTCAAAAAATTGATTTTTTTGAAAGATAAAATTTTTATTTAATTTATTTTACTATCTAAAATTACAGTTGAGCTTGAAGCGTAGTAAATTAATCCTCTCACTCCAAAAGGAGCCAAATTATTTAATAAATTCTTCCATTTAATTCCTAAATATAAATTCCATGGCATTTAAAAATTAAAAAATTAATTTTTGCTTTTACTGGCATTGTTGGCATATTTAGGATGAATTAATTAAATTTAGTGGCTAAGTAAGGACGCTCTTCAGTGGGACATTTAAAATCCTGGAATGTCATCTTCCACGTGTGCGTTTTCTGCCCATATGGCTCCATGATGTTATTCCAGTAGGCATTCGCCGCTCGAGCTTGAGCTTTTTGGGAAAGATGAAAGCAATCCCGGGACATGTAGGAGAAATCCGTGAGTCCATTCTTCTTCCTGGGAATTGACATTTTATCCGTGAATGGTTGCACGATGACGGTAAAATCGGTTTTATTGTGGAATTCCTCCCTTTCGGCAATTTCCCATTGCTTCCTCTTGAAGTCCTCAATTACACTGAGGAACTTCTTGCGAAGAGGTAAATTGTGGAGGGAGTAGAAGCAAGGACATTCCAAGTAATGCGTCGCAATGCATTCCGGTGGTTCGCCGTATGTGTCCATAAGAACTTTTATTGCTGAAAAAGTCGTAAAAATTCTTAATTATTGTACCTACTTATTTCAAGGAGCTAGCTTAATTTAAATATTTTATATATTTATGAGAATTTTTCATCAATATTCGTTGCATTCTTAATTCTGCATTAAAGGAAATTATTATCTATTTCCTTACTATTTTATTCTCTCACTAATTTATGATTTAAGGGTGCAGGTAATTAATTTATCATAAAATATTTATTTTTCCGTGAAATTACTTATGATTCTTTTGATGTTTACTAAAATTTGCAAAATTAAAATTCATCCAAAGATCTTTTTTAAATAACATCATGAAAGTTTATAAAAGTACAATAAAATATAATTATTCTCTTGCTCGCATTACATCAATAAATCCAGGATCTTTTATTTCATTCTTTGTGTAGAAACTGAGGCAAAAACACGGGTTTTACATTTATTTTTCCCTTTATGAGGTGAATTTTTCTTATTCTTATTGATTTTCTTCAAGTTCCTTTCAACTGAGGCGGCCTTCAGATTTTTTAAGCTATTTATTGATATATGTATGTACGGCAACTTGAGTAGTTTTTTCTTTAAATATAAATTGAATTTTCATTTCCAGCAAGTTGAGAATTTTCAATTGATTGAAATTGATTCCTAAATTATATATTACATGGATTTCAAAAATATTTTAGACATGCTATAAATTTTATTTTATCGAATCCATTAAATTTAAAACTTTATGACCACTTTCTCCTGTTTTTCCGATGTTTTGTGAGAACGTATAATTTTAATGATAAACTCTAGTCCTGATCGTCCTGATAAAACTGACTCATTCCTATTGTTTCAAAACTTCTTAAAAGTTTCTATTTGGGACCATGCTATTATTCACTTTTACTTTTAATTATGTATAAAAATAATTTTTATTTAAATCCATCATCCATCAGAGTTAGAATGTTGAAAATATTTTAGATATTTTTTTCTCATCTCCGCAGTTTTCTTTAATCGCAATATTGATTTTTTTTATTTCCGCGATATATTTGAAATTGAGAAGGTCACAAAGTTTCTGATTAACCTACCTCACCCTTTACATAATCCACAACATAAATTATGTACCTAGTTCTTTTTTCATATGTAACATATTGGATAATTTGGCTTATCTTTTATTTCTCAAGGTATTATTTTAGATATGATAAATCGATAAAACGCTCATATGAATAACTAAAAATACAATAACGAACCTCAATTAATGTCATATACTTATGCATTTCGAATATATTATGTTAGTTCATATTAAATCAATTACAAACTTACATGGGGCAAGAATTATTGAGACCATAGTCCTCGGTAAATTATCCCTAAGTGTCCTGAGCACATCAGTTAACTCCCTTTCGTGATTTTCAACCGTTTTCTCAGGTGGATCGTAGCACATGTCCAAGCAGAAGTCATTACCACCAATAAAGTACGTTATAAACTTCCAGTGATTCTCGATATCCACCTTTGGGTCATTCTTCATTCGCAGAACAAGATTTCGTGCTTGGTGTGGCGTGTCCCTCGACATTGCACCACCTTCGGCAACATTGAATCTGAAATTAATGTCAATGTGATGATATTGTATAAATTTATTAATATATTGGCGCACACTTCTAGTACCTATAGCTATATATAGTACCTATATATATTATGATTTATTTTTATTACTCACTTTGATGCTCGATGTGTCGATAAACTATTTTTCTTCGTGTACCCGTACAAGTTTGGGTTGAATTCCTTGAGAATATTTGGTAGAGTAAGGAACTGCCGCCAAGTACCCTGACCACCTATCGTCATCTGTGCTCCGCGATTTTCTGCGAATACTTCTAGTATATTTGTGGCAAGAAGACCTAGGCCAGCAGTCAGCGAGTCGCCGATTGCTCCAACTATATCAATGTCGCCTGGGCGAAGTCGATGGACGGATTCTGGTACTTGAGAACTACGTCTTCCAGGTCCATCTATATCACAGATAAATTCCTCCCTGTTGCTCACTTGACGTTGAATCGTCTATGAAAATTAATTAATGGAAAATAAAAAAAAATGTAAAAAATCTTCTTCGATGATCAAGACAATAGATTTTTTGATAAACGAGTTGATAGTTTTAAATGAAAATTTTTAACTTTTATCATCTTCAAAAATCATCATTAAATTGCAAGAAAACCTCGTTATAAATTTATATCGATAGAGTGTCAAGAAATCTTATACATTTTATTTTTATTCTTAAATGAAAAATTTGCATAAATATTTCTCACGAAATAATTACATACTTGCTCTTGAATATTTTTCTGTATATGCTGCTGCTCATCCGTTGAATTCTCCAAGAAATCAAATAAAAATTGACGGGCTGTGCGAAAAAATTGCAGCATAGGACCTGAATCCAATGATGATACTTGGCTGTGAACAGCAGGGGTGACAATTATGATGGAAAGCACTAGTAAAGACCATGATGGGATCTTCATTTTTATGGCCTTTATGATTAAACTTTTTTTTCTCACTAAAATTTACTACAAGAGCGTGTCGAAGAGTTGGTAAAATCTTTTACTATCGAATATTACGATAATTAAGTGAATTAAGGTGTCTTCCCATGGACCTTCAGCTCTTCTCAATTGCACAATAGTAGGTACTATTAGATATGATAGAATATCCTCTTGCAATTTTCACATCTGTTTCACCTTCAGCACTTGCCAAATGAATCATTAGGGTTCCAAAAAATGACGAAGAAGAGTTATTATAGTTCACGGGAAATTATGTTTTACTGTAAGGCCACATAAACATGCGAATTAATATCACATAAATTATTTGATTAAACTATCACTTCACGTGTGAAGATGATCAGCAAAAAATCCACAATTCTATCTTATTGTTTCTCACAGAGTCTTATTATAAAAAAATTGTGGGAATAATATCTCATCTAGTAGAGAAAAAGCATACACGTGAATTTGATTTTATGGCAATAAAACCGCACAATTTAACCCAAGGCGACATCCACATAAATATCACACAGAAATTTTTCACAATATTTTCACGAAGAAAACTTAATGATATAGAAATATCAGCAAAAATTCTTCTAAGGTCTGATTTGGTTGCAAGACAAGACACAATTGATTATGTTGAGAGAGATGCGGAATATGTATGCAATTGAGATAAAGTAAGTAATAGCAAATTCAAGGACTTGCATTAATATAACCGGCTCAAATATCTTATGTATTTTATCAACCGGGATTTTGATACCGAAGAAATAACAATCAGTTATGCATTCAAAAAGTGTTTTAAAAAATTTCCTAATTTGTATGCAGATTTCATTCACAACAAATCACTTCTTTTATCCACTGTTGTGAATATTATTCATACGGCGAATGATGAAGTGAGTTCACGAAAAAGGGAATTAATTCGCAATAAATCTTTCTATTTGCGTTTAAGCACACCGAAAGCTCGCGATCAACCGCCGGCGTGGTGGACAAAGTAGGACTGATCGCTGATATTCTTCCTCGCTCAATCAACATACCATACATATAGCTTTTCCTCGACCAAAACTGTTTGATCTTGAAATATGTTTTTGTTCGTTCAGCACACACTGACCAACCACGTAAAGCACATGTATAAGAAGTAGTGGATTGCACTTTATTCTTTTGTGTTGTTGTGTAAAGTTGCTACCAAGTTAGTGCTAAACACTTTATTCTGTGTGCCATCATTTCTCACATGGTGTGGTTCCCGAAACCTTGGGTCCCCTCAGCGTACAGGTGAATTACTTCGTACGTAGAGATTCATCATCCAGGAAGAAAGATTTATCAACAAGTGGGCCTTCATAGATATAAAACATTTTTTTATCATTTCCTCGGATTTTCTCGTTTTGTTCCGCAAAAAAACCATTAATAAAAAATCTTTTCTTCGTGACATTTTTCAATTTTTGCTTTAACAACGCATAAAAGCTTGACGCATTTCAATTTATTATAAATGCTCAGTGAGGCGGAAGACATGATGAGTCCTTCTTTAATTTATATTGTGTACCTTACAGGTAGGTATATATTTATTCATGCCCTACTATTTACTATTTACTCGCCGCACTTATAATTTTATCAAAGTCAATTCAATTGTTTTTTTTTTCTTCTTTCATTAAACGATTTATTTTCTTTCCATTAAGCGTAAAATAATATTCAAATATTCTTCAATGAAAGATATAAAAGCTTTCAGTAATTAATTAAAATTTATAACTTTCTTAAGTAAGGAATATTATTTAAATTGAAGTTAATAATAAGGGATATTTTCTTTAAGAAAATTTTACGTTTCCTTCTTATTCAAAATAGAAAAATAAATCAAGAAGACATTTCGGAAGGATTTACATGGTAAGATTTACATGGCGAAATAAACAAAAATATAGATTTTCTCTATAAAATGTGGATAATATTATTTGATTTCTAAGTGTACGAACTACATAACTCCATATGGATCAATAAAATTATGTATGTATGTATGTATGGCGGGTGCTGAATTATTTATTTATGATAAAAAATAGGTAAAGGATAACGGGGTAGAAAAGCCACATAAAGTGTAAAGTAAGGGATGGTCACGTTATTTTGGAAACTCGGGGACTTTCAAGAGCGATTTTCAAGCTAATTTTGAACCCAAAAATTCGAAATTCGCTTGCACTCTTGTTAAATGGCCAAATACTGATAAGAATTCAGTACTTTCGATTTAGAAAATAAATTTTTGTGCTCAAAAAAATTATTTGAAATTCTCACATTTTGGCCATTTTGTTCATGTAGAGTTTCCAAAATAACGTGACCATCCCTTAAGTTAAAGAAAAGCTCAAAATGTCATACTTTCCACCGAGATAAAGCACAATGGTTTAAGATTAAGAAGGAAAATTTCCTAAAGAAATATGATACATATTTTTAATGTTTCTTTAACCTTATGTGACTTCGTTCTTAGCCCTCTCTCAATCTAAAAATAATAAGTTCTTCATCCAAGATTTTCAAAGATTTTTTGAACGATCTCTGTTGATCGATCTGACAACATTTGATTTTTTCTATCACTTAACAGCGATACATTTTTATTATTCTCACCTCTATAGGTCAATGAGCTCGATTATATGAAATGCAAAATAGAATATATGCAACATCGCAATAATACTCAAAAGATTTAATTTAATTCTACCTTTGGGGCTAAAATGCACAATAAGTGGTCAAGTGTAAGTAAATGCAACATGATCTTGAAATTCACTTTCTTTCAACAATTACCATATTACGTCTTAGTTTGTATAACTGAATTTTACATAACCGTGGAGGCACGTATTAATCTCGCGCTGCTGGTGGGTCATTTGGAGTGGTCTCGTCAAGGTCTGTACCACCTTTTCAGATACTTTTGACGTTTTTTTTTTAATAAGTTTTTTTTTCTTCTTTTATTTGATTTTCAATAGATATTTGGGTAATTATGGCAATAAGGAAAAAAGAAAAGATTTTAGATGTCTTTTATCTTGAAGGTTATTTTGCTGTATACATGATCAAAAAGCGTGTACACTAAGCGCTTTACATTCTCCACGGTGATTTCCAGACGCTACCGTAGACTCATCGAAAGCTCATACTTTTTCATGGAGCGACGGTGTGCGGCGTAAACATCAAGTTCAAAGTCAACATATAGCTGAGCGTGTGAAATAATGTCTTGTTTATTTTTCTTTTTCTTATTAAAGATTTAATTATTTAATTGCAAACTTTCCATTTATTTTTAGTGTGTTCAAAATTAGTTTTGTTTATTACTTTGCCTAAAATTATTAATATTTTAGAATTATTGCTTCAGGTTCTATATTTTCTGAATTTTCCGATCAACTGAAACGGTTCACCTGAAAATTACACCCTAGCAATTATGTAGGAGGAGGAGTAAATGTGGATGGAAAATTCTTTGCACCACCTTTGCATATTGTTGTGAAAATGTCTTTTCTACCCTTGACCCAGGTCGATGAGACGATGACACTGTGTACGGGTGAAAACACCCAAGTCATTGTGAAGGTAAAAATTACGGTATAGTAAAAAAAAAACTAATTGAGAATCCACTTTAGAAATGAACAAACATTTTTCAAAGATTGATTTTATTTGCATATATTAAACTTTTTTATATTTTTTGAATGGTGTTTGAATGACTAAAAAAAACATTCTTTCTGAATTAACTTCCGCATTTACCCTTTATTCGGTAATAAAACTACTAATTGAAGGATACTTGTAAGTCATAAATCTTGCCGAAAAATTTTCATAGCTTGTTAGATAATTTTATTGTACAGTATTTCGAGAGTTTAATTATCAACATCAAGAGCATATTCCTCAATGAAAAAATTCATCGGATCATTGATCATCTCATGGCTATGCGGTTGCAGAGAAAAGGTAAAAACCTGTGAAAAACTTGATGCTAAATTAATTGAATTTTGCACGATAATTTAAGTTTGCCCTCCAACATTTAAGGTTAACTGTTCATCTTTGTGGCTATAAAAGGTTGTTCTTCTGTTGGGCACTTGAACTCCTCAAACTCCTTCTTCCACATTCGCGTCTTATTGTTAAATGGTTCCAAAAGATTATTCCACAGGGCGTTTGTAGCTCTTGCATATCCCTTCTGGCTGAAGTGGAAGCAATCTGTAGACATGTAGGAAAAGTCTGTGTTGCCGTATTTATCCTGGGGTATTGTTAGCTCATCCGTAAAGGGTTGAAGATTCACAGTGAAGTCTGTTTTATTGTGAAACTCTTCTCGATTTATTACTTTTCGCTGCACATCTTTCCAAGCTTCTATAGTGCGCAAATAGAGCTTTTGAAAGCGCCTCCGTGCTGAAGAAAAGAAACATGGGCATTCGATATGGTGAGCTGCTACGCATTCAGCTGGTCGCCCACGCAGTTTTATGAGAACTTTCATTGCTGAGAAAAATTAAAGAAAAGAGAATTATTCTCATCGCAAATACATGTTCTCAAGAATGTGGTATCCAGGAATATAAAATTGAAATTGTTCTTTATGAAACAACTTGTGAGTCTTTATATATAATTTTTTGTACATAAAATGCATGGAAAAGATCATACATTACCTATAAAATTAATGTGTAGTACATATTTATGGTAAATATGGTAATATAAAAATACCATAACTTCTATCACTTTGTTGTTAGTTCTTCAATGGGAATTTACTTAAAGTTTATCGTTAGATAAGATTTCAATTGAAGAATTTTTAATATGTTTTAAAATTTTGTCTTACATGGACTTGCAATAACATTAACCATTGTACGAGGAAGATTGTCCCGAAGAATTCTCAAAGTTTCAATGAGTTCTTTCTCGTGTTTTTCAACAATCTTCATAGGATCTTCAACGTAACACATATCCATGCAAAAATCATTGGCACCAAATAGATAAAAAACCATCTTCCAATGTTTCTTAATGTTAACATTGGGGTTGGATTCCATTCGCTGGATCAGTTTGTGGGCTTGATATGGTGTATCCCTTGACATCGCTCCCATTTCAGCAACATTGAATCTGAGAGAAAATTGCACATAGTTTTTTGTTACAACGTTTTATGTTTCACGTGTGTTAGGTAACATATATTAATATCATATTTATAGAAGCTTTTTGGCACATTCCAACCTTGATTCGTTTTGAATGCTGTGCGAGTCGGTGAGTGAATAACCATATAATTTTGGATTATACAATTTAAGTATGTTGGGGATGGTGAGGAATTGCCGCCAAGTGCCTTGTCCACCAATTGGTGATGTTATACCACGATTTTCTATCGCAATATGCAAAATATTCGTTGCCATCCCACCATTTCCGGCAGTTAGGGAATCACCCATTGCACCAATTATATCAATATCCCCTGGGCGAAGTTGATGAATGGAGTCTGGAATAGTTTCACTGCGCTTTCCAGGTCCATTGAGATCACAGAAAAAATCTTCATTCTCTGCAAATTGTTGCTGTCGTCTCTGAAATATTTTACACAAGCTTAATGCACAAATTTTTGCCGAGTTGAAAATAATTTTTCTTTATACATTTCTTTTTAAATTCCTCTTCAAGTAGACTTCTTCAACTCCAGTTCGTCCAAATGTATTAAAAACCATATTTTTGTCATTCGAAACATTTGAAGAAAATTGCCATAATCAAGAAATGATGTTTGACCCTCAACAGAAACGAATTGCAGAAGAAGTATTATCACGAGGCTTTTAAGAATCATTTTTTTTCTATTTTTAGGAATTTATTTCTAAACCATATTTTAGAAGTTTTTTTTTAAACTTATCCTTATTAATATTTCTTTTATATCACAGCTCGCTCAGTTTTATCCAAAATCACAATCTTTTTTCACTTTTTTTTAAAGAAAATATTTACTATTTTTTTAAAGAAAATATTTACTATTTTTATGGAATTTACAGATTACAATCTTATTTGCAACTGATGCAAAATTTAAATGAACATCTGCGTGATGATCGGTTTATTGTGGTGGCCGACTGACTTACAGCACAGTTCAATATCAACTTCTTTCAAGCTGAAGTTGAAGGTGCATAATACAAGTATGTGCAACATGGGAGCCCCCCTACATAGCATCGACAGGCTGGAATTAAATCACTTTAAAATTCATTTGATCTTGACAATGCAGACTCTGATCATTAAGTTCGCAGTAAACGTGCGACGAGAACCCATTAGCATATTTTTACGAGCATAAGTTGGATTCTTCTTACTTCTATTTTGCCTAGAATTTTAGTTTTCGCTTTACTATTGTTCCTTTTTAATATCCAATTTAATATTAAGTTTATCATAAAAAAAAATCCTTTCATATAATTCTTCTGTTCCATATCCAGTTCTAAGCAAATAAATCCTTTGGTATGCTGTTAGAACGACTTATTTACACAAAAATACGGTAATTACTACACCTGCTTCTATTCTCATACTTATCAACACACTACATTGCACTTGAAATACTTATGGATGTGCTTTGGAAGGAATCCTTGAAAGAAGTCAATGAAACTTTTGATGAAATAATTATGACAGTTTTGTGTCTCGATTATTATCACACCCAAGGGTTTATTGTTTTAATTCTTTGCTGATTTATATATATGTTTATGTTTTTATAATTATTGCGTGAATTCTAAATTCATTAACATTTATTATTGTGCAAAACCTGCATGGTGCTTTTAATGCGTGAAAGGAGGAAAAATATTTCCAATCATTCTGCTAATAAACCATTCTCAGTAGAATATGTCTTAGAATTTATTCTATCAGAAAAGTCAGAAAATATCGATAAAACATTCTTTTGCTAAGAGTTGTATACATAATATCAATTACAATATACATATATATTCTATGTATGTATAAAAAATGTAAAAAAAAATCACATATTTATGTACAATAAAGTAGCAAATCAAATCCTTCCACTTACTTGGAACACATTATCTAACAATAAGAATTATTATATAATATACTCTTGATCCCATTTCTTTGGTATGGTTCAACGAGTAAATTAAATTGTATGAAACATTTAATTCTGACTCATTCTTTTCACAGTCATTTATTTTCTATTGATTGCTATGACAACTCTCTTGCATACTCTTCCAGTATATAAAGAAATTTTGATTACCTTCGAAATTACTTGGGTTGGGTTTTGTCTGTTGATCACTCCAATACAAGGTGAAGCAACTCCCATATTGTTCTTCTTCCTCTGATAAATTGTAGCTGATTAAAACGAAAAAAATATGTTCTCGTTCTCCCAAAGAATGGAGAATTATTTCAAGGTGGAAAAAGTTTTGGTTTAACAGTTTCCCGAATATTTATTTTAACGGACATTCACATTAAAGTTAATGTTTAACTTTTTGATTTTTTTTCAGACTTTGGTTGGAATACTGTCTAATGAATTAGGTAAATATGTAACTATCTCTTAAGCTGTTCTCCTGTAAAATTATTAAATTAAACATTTTTTGCAGTTGAAGAAAATATTGAATTTGTGAATTTTGACTGAATAAACACCACCCACGTGTTAGAATATTTATATTTTTTTTATGAAAAGAATTTCTTTTTTTTTTATTCTCGATATTTCTATAAAACTCTCATTTTAGAAATTTTTAACGCCTTGTGGATAATTTAGTTATGGTTCCATGAAATTTTCTCTTTTTTTTTAATATTACTTTTTTCATCGTTCTTTTTTTTGGTCGCAATTAATGCTGGTAAATATCTACCTCGAAAGCTCTAGTACATTTTGCTACTAGAAAAAGGTATCATCATCAGAATGAAACGTCAAACAATCGTGAATTTATGTATACTGAAAATGATTTGTACTTAAGATGATTAAAAAAAGTCTTTCACTAAACTTGAACTGTTTCAGGACTTTATAATTAAAATACTTTTTTGTTCTGAAGTTTATTCTTCAGTAAAATCAATTCAAGAATTCATTTTATTCATTCTCTCCTATATTTAAATGTACTGGTAAGCTGACCAAGCTTACGGGAGCTGTGTTTCTTTCAGTGTACCAATTTTGTGAGAGCAAACTAGAACGCGAATTAATTTAAATACGCGAAGAGTCGGGAAAAGTTGAAAAGTCATACCCTAAGAAATGTTTGGAAGGCCATATCTCGAGAACGGGTCCATAGATTTTCATAAATTTTTTTTTGTTTGAAAGGTCTTGAAGTCAGCTATAACATATCGAAAAATGAAAAAAATTTATGTCGCCATTTTCGAAAAATTCGAGTTCGAAATTTTCGAAAATTTTGATTTTGACTTTAGCGCCTCTCGCGGTCATTTCTCGAAGTTGCAATGTTCTAGACATTTGTAGGGTTTCTCGAAATTTCTGCAACCCAGGCAATGGCACTGGGCTGGAATTGCCGGTTTCTTGTGGCCCGGTTGCCGTTATCATTTAGGATCGGCTAGTGTGTTATTTCTGTGCATGCGTGTGTATTTGTTTTCCGCACACACTAGTATTTGCCAGATCCTGTCCACCTAAGTTGGCTCGCCATTTGACGGCCCGCTTTGTCTGAGGCCTCCCAAGCCGTTTTGTCCCATCCCTTCCCTCTTATTAAAGTAATATCACAGTTTGATATCACAGATCGTTTCCTTATCACTGGTCCAAGTTTAAAATCTTATAAAAGTTTTAATTAGGGACAGCACAAATAAGTTAAATAAAATTACCCTTAAAAAGTCAGGGTAAACATAAAACATTAACTCACAGTGCACGTTGTATAGACACAGTTGACAAACAATATGAGGGGAGGTGTGGCTACGGAGGAGGGCATTTGGGATTATGGATCCCCTGGCCCTGACCGACCATCGTAGTCCATAAATTGGTGGTAAATCTCTATGGACCTACGGATGGCGGTCATGGAGACTTTAGTGGCAAATTTTTTTGTGCCTATTCGGAGCCTGTTTAGGCCCTCTAAAGTCTCCTTTGGGATTGCCCCTCGGGTGCCTACCACTATCGGCACCACGCGCCCAGATGTTGCGCTATAGCGCTCTTGGGCTAGGGGGATAAGGGGCGCATATTTTTCACATTTATCCCTTACCCCTTCGGCGAGGCCACCCATATCCTCATGGCGGACTGTTACGTCGACCAAGAGGACCCCTTCCCGGTTCTTTACCACCAGGTCGGGTTTAAGGTAGCCACCTTCGGGGAGGGAAAATGTTGGCTCTTTAGTGAGCACTGCCCCCGGATCCTTTTTCGTCACTTCCTCGATGACAAGATCTAGGATCTTATTGTGACGGTGGATCCTCGTGGCTTTGGTGTGGGTGCACTGACCCATAATGTGACCCAGGGTCTCCGGAAGTGCTCCACAGTTTCTACAAGTCACGTCTGTGTGGCCGAAATACTTCTTGGTTGTGACTTTAGTGGACAGCGTATTGGTGCGAGCCCTTAGTGCTGAGATGTATCGGCATGGTTTGAGCAGTGTTGGCCGATACAACCATTGATTTGCCTCCTGGGAGTCCAGGAAGGCGTGTACTGCTCTTCCGTGAGCTTCGCTGGCTGCCCAATTATCCAATTGCTGTTTTCTTTCACGAGCTTTGTAATCTTCAAGTACCTGCGGAGATTCTATCGGCCATTGTAGTCTGGCGGACTTGGCCACTCTCTCCATTCGGCCAAGGAGTCCGGAGGCCCGCGATAGGTGCCTTATAATTGGATCCTCTGATTGGAGAAATTTGAGGCCCAATTTTAGTGCGGTCGACACTACTAGTGTCTCGAGTCTCGGCACCGCTAATCCTCCATCTTTATTCCTTGTGTAGAGGAATCCTGTCGTGACTGAGTCGGGCAGATGGAGGATTCTTTTGATTGATACCCTTATAGATCTGTCCAAGAGCCTGATCATCTTTATTGAGGGAGTGATCACAGTTAGCTGGTACAGAAAGTGGGGTATCAAATACCTGCAGATGAGCTGAACCTTTTGATGAGGTTTTAGTGGTAGCCGACTTGTTCCATCCAGGCTTTTAAGAAGCTCATTCTGCAAGTGTTCGGCACCAATGCCGCTCCAGGGTGAAACTCCAACCCCCAGATAGCGAAGAGAGTCCTCAGGCTCTGCATATGGTACTGGGTGCCCACTCTTTAGACACAGAAGTGGGTTATCTATGTACCATGCACGCTGGTACGGCACTATGCTGAAGGCTGTGCATTTCGATGGTGATAGCTTCATCCCGAGAGCATGAAGGTATTCCTCGGTGCACTCTAACAGCCGCTCCGCTCCGCGCTTGTTTCTAGCCAGAAGGACGATATCGTCAGCAAAGCCTAAGCTGCTGAGTTGACATCCCTCGGTGAAACTAAAGCCCTTGCAACCCTCCAGTCTCCTGAGAAGTGGGTCCAACACAGCATTGAAGACGAAAGGTGAAAGGGGATCGCCCTGTTTCACTCCCCGCTTCAGCTGAATTTCTATATGTTCTCCCTTATGTGTGATCGTAGTGACTGCGTCTGTATACGATCCCTCCACGAGTCTAATGAAAGCTTCCGGAAGCCCCATTGTTTGTAGAGCTGGTCTAACTGCCTCATGAGGGACTGTGTCGAACGCCTTAGAGACGTCGAGCTGCACAAGTGTTAAACCATCGGTCTTCCTCGCTACCCACAAGACATCGCGGAGAATTTGGATGTTGTTGAAGCATCCGGGTTCGGACACAAAGCCTTTCTGACGTGGGTTAAAGGTTGTACACCCTCGAGCTTTCTTGTCTACTATTCCCCAGAAAAGGCGAGATAATATCGAGCTAATGGTAATTGGTTTTTCATTTGCGCTTGAGTTGAACAAGATCGGACTTGTAGAACCCGAGATATGACATGTTAACTTTAAAACGCGATATCTCGAGAACGGATCCATAGATTTTCTTCATTTTTGGCATGAAGCTAGATAATATGGTCGGCTACAACATATCGCCTTGTGAGTTCATTATGAACCTAAGTCGACTTAGGCTTATAATGCTTTTTTGTGTATTTCAGTGCTCCAACTATCCCTCTATCACCCCATAAAATATTACGCAAATATTTAATGTCCCCATGGAGTTATAAGGATTTTACTGAAAGGAGTCGAAACATTTTTATTAATCTCCCGGGCATTATAAACCTCAAATGTTCGGCTCGGCACCGGAGATTTTCATGCGAGAAAAGAATAGCGCGCAAGATTGTTCGCAGCGGTTTTTTCTTTCTCGCTGCCTGTAAGGCACCCTATCCGGGCGCGCATGCTTATGTGTGTGTGTGTTTCTCCACCCCGTGAGCGCGGTGGTAGGCAGCTTAAATAAAAAGTTTGCTTACTTGCTGGCAGCGCATGGTTGGGAGACGTGTAGCGTAGCCGTTTTCGTATATTATGGTCGGCGGGGTCGCGGTATCAAATCTTATCAATGTCAATGATTTTATTTTTTTTTCCCCACTAAATTTTTTTTTTATTTTCCCAATCATTTTAAATGAATCTTTTGATGTTAAACTACCCTTTTCGTGGACAATTAGAGGGGGCTGGGGCAAAAATTTTTGTTTTTCGCCGGAATTGTGGTCACTCCTCATTGGTAATGATGGAGTGACCTCCGGATTGGGGATCTTATCCCAGAAATATCAACTCCTGGACAATTAGGGGAGGCTGGGGCAAATTGGTGGGTTTTTCGCCGGATTTGTGGTCACTCCTCATTGGTAATGATGGAGTGACCTCCAGATTGAGGATCTCATCCCAGAAATATAAAATTCTGGAAAAATAGGGGATGTTGGGGCAAATTGTAGGGTTTTTCGCCGGAATTGTGGTCACTCCTCATTGGTAATGATGGAGAGACCTCCGGATTGGGGATCTCATCCCAGAAATATAAAATTCTGGAAAAATAGGGGATGTTGGGGCAAATTGTAGGGTTTTTCGCCGGAATTGTGGTCACTTTTTATTTACAATGATGAAGTGACTAAAATATTTTATAAAAAAATATTTTCAATAAAAAAGAATATTTACAAGCAGCTTCCGCAGAAAGTAAAACTGCCTATTAATAACTTCTCTTATTAAAAAAAAAAAAATTGTAAAGCCCGTAGAGCCTTCGGTAATAACCACACTACTTTTTTAATAGAAAAATATTTTAAAGCCAGAATAAAAATAATTTCTAATCAAGGAAGGATTTAAAGAAACAAAACCCTTTTTTGGTCAACAAATTCACTAATTATTCCTAAAGAGTTATTTTCTTTAATTTTTATCAAAATACCTTAAAAATCTTAAGAAGAAAAAAGTTGTTTTAACTGTAATACGGAATTAAAGAAAGAAATCCCCTTTTTTCTCAACAAATTCACTAATTATTCTTAAAGAGATCCTTCCCTTTTAATTTTTATCAAAATAGGTATCTGAAAAGTCTTTAGAAGAACGAAACCATTTTAATTTTAATAGAAAAAAAAAGAAAAATTAGAAGAACAAAATGATTTTTTATTAAAGAAGGGATTAAAGAAAGAAATGCCTTTTCTTCTTAGAAAATTCACTATTTTTTTAATATCCAAATTTTTTTAGAATCATTTTGTTCTTGTAAAAAATTGGGGTATTTAAAAAAATGAAAAAAAGAACCCTTTAAGAATAATTACTGAATTTATTAAGAAAAAGGCATTTCTTTCTTTAATAAAGAATCTTTTTTTTCTTTTAAAGAATTTTCGGTAATCTTGAAGGAAAGAACTCTTCAAGAATAATTAGTGAATTTATTTCGTAGAAAGGGCCTTTATTTTTTTTTTAATTCCTTTTTTAATAAAGAATCTTTTCGTTCTTTTAAAGAATTTTCGGGAATCTTTAAGGAAAAAGGAAACAATTCTTAAGGAATAATTAGTGAATTTATTGAGAAGGAATGGCATTTCTTTCTTTAATTTCTTCTTTAATAAAGAATCATTTCGTTCTTTTAAAGAAGAAAGGAAATCATGAAGGAAAAAGGAAAGAACTCTTCAAGAATAATTAGTGAATTTATTTAGGAGAAAGTGCCTTTCTTTTTTTTAATTCCTTCTTTAATAAAGAGTCATTTGGTTCTTTTAAAGAAGAATGGAAATCACGAAGGAAAAAGGAAAGAACCCTTTAAGAATAATTAGTGAATTTATTGAGAGGAAAAGGCATTTCTTTTTTTTAATTCCTCCTTAATTAAAAAAAAATCATTTTGTTCTTTTAAAGAATTTTCGGGAATATTGAAAGAAAAAGAAAAGAACCCCTTAGAATAATTAGTTAATTTATTGATAATAAGAAAGAACTCCTTCTTGGATTAAAAAATATTTTTGTTCTTCCAAATATTTTCGGATGTCTTGAAGAAAGAAAAAGTACCCTTTCAGAATAATTAGTGAATTTGTTGAGAAAAAAGGGGATTTCTTTCTTTAATTCCGTATTACAGTTAAAACAACTTTTTTCTTCTTAAGATTTTTAAGGTATTTTGATAAAAATTCAAAGAAAATAACTCTTTAGGAATAATTAGTGAATTTGTTGACCAAAAAAAGGGATTTCTTTCTTTAAATCCTTCCTTCATTAAAAATTATTTTTATTCAGGCTTTAAAATATTTTTCTATTAAAAAAAATTAATGAGTAGTGTGGTTTCTTATAAACCCCCTTCGGGCTTAAGAATGTATCTTTTATCAAAGAAAAGTTATTAATAAGTAGTTTGATTCTTTGCGAAAGCTTTACGAGCTTGACGATTTTTTATAAAATTAAAGAAAAATTTTAAATAAAAAGTTTGGTATTGCGTGGAGGCTTTACGAGCTTTACGGACTTTACAATATTTTATTTAAATTAAGGAAAGTTATTAATAAGCAGTGTGATTTTCTAAGGAAGCCGCTTGTAAATATTCTTTTTTATTGAAAATATTTTTTTTATAAAATATTTTAGTCACTTCATCATTGTAAAGTAAAAAGTGACCACAATTCCGGCGAAAAACCCTACAATTTGCCCCAACATCCCCTATTTTTCCAGAATTTTATATTTCTGGGATGAGATCCCCAATCCGGAGGTCTCTCCATCATTACCAATGAGGAGTGACCACAATTCCGGCGAAAAACCCTACAATTTGCCCCAACATCCCCTATTTTTCCAGAATTTTATATTTCTGGGATGAGATCCTCAATCTGGAGGTCACTCCATCATTACCAATGAGGAGTGACCACAAATCCGGCGAAAAACCCACCAATTTGCCCCAGCCTCCCCTAATTGTCCAGGAGTTGATATTTCTGGGATAAGATCCCCAATCCGGAGGTCACTCCATCATTACCAATGAGGAGTGACCACAATTCCGGCGAAAAACAAAAATTTTTGCCCCAGCCCCCTCTAATTGTCCACGAAAAGGGTAGTTTAACATCAAAAGATTCATTTAAAATGATTGGGAAAATAAAAAAAAAATTTAGTGGGAAAAAAAAAATAAAATCATTGACATTGATAAGATTTGATACCGCGACCCCGCCGACCATAATATACGAAAACGGCTACGCTACACGTCTCCCAACCATGCGCTGCCAGCAAGTAAGCTAACTTTTTATTTAAGCTGCCTACCACCGCGTTCACGGGGTGGAGAAACACACACACACACATACAAGATGCACACGAATCTATCGGCGCGCGCAGGAAAGAAAGAGAGACCTAGTGCTTGCGTTGAAGGACAGCCGACCCGAGCTTTGCCGAACACTCCGGCACATAATTTTTTTCTCAAACTTCGTGCAGTATAAACCTCCAAAGTATTTTCTGTGCATATTTTGCAATATTTTTGCACTTTTTGTTAATTATTTTACATAATTTGGTGTACTAGTGCATTCTAAAAGGTAATGGTGAGGGAATACCATCATTTGTGTGAGATAATTGGTAAGTTGGAGCCAGAAAAAAGGCAAAATACGTAAATTTCTCATACATTTTAGAAAATCGGCTCTCCTGAAAAGTAGCGATTTTGAGTTAGGTTCATAATGAACTCACAAGGCGATATCAAAAAATGAAAAAAATTTATGTCGTCGTTTTCGAGATATTCATCGAAAACTCATCGAAAATTTTGTTTTTGATTTTTGGCCCCCTAGCGGTCACTTTCGAAACTTCGGATGTTCTAGAGAGTTGTAGGGTTTGTTGAGATCTTTCATTTGACCCCGGGTTGATCAAAATCGGTCAAGCCGTTTTCGAGTTATGGTCGATTTTCGATGAAAAATTGTGGCGGCCATATTGACTAAACGGCTTGACCGATTTTCGAAAATGAGGTATCGTTGGAAATGTATTGATGGCCCCTACAACATATAAAAATTTCAGATTTTTAGCTATAATAGCGGCTGAGATATAGCGAAAACAAAATTTTGAGGTTATTCAAAATGGCGGACGGGGGGGTGGGGGGGTGGATTTGACATCATAATCGGATGTCTTCCGGTCGATATTTAAACTTTGCCGTTTACCGCAAGTCTCTATCTATTACCGTTCTCTTGCAATATATCGATAGGTTCCGGCCGGACGGCCGGACGGACGGACGGCCGGCCGGAAAATTTTTTTTTTGGCGCATACGTTTTTTGGAATGTAGGGACCCTAATTCGTGCTCATCCCAAGTTTGAGCCCGATCTGACGACTTTCGATTTTGCTCGGTACACAAAAGCTGTGTCTGAAAGAAACACAGCTAAAAAACAAAATTTTCTGTTCTTAAAATTTGTACAAATGAACATAAAAGTTTATTCGCCTTGCCAACATTCGTTCCACCCGGCGCCGTTATAACATTGCGCCGTGATATGCTTCTTTTCGATGGTAAAGTTGCCCCACATTACCGGAAACAGAGTATTGCGCTTTAGTCGTTCAAAGACCGTCGAATTGATTAAATCTTCTGCTCATCACGAACACATACTAATAGAAAGAAAAGCTTCAATCATTTTATTTGCCTTTAATATAAGTGAGTGCTTTATTGTGGAATCAGAGGAAGTTTTAAAAAGAAAAGTGAGTTATCTCCTTTTATTAATTTTCAAAGTGCATATACTACTAAATTTTAGTGACTTATCAGTTTTAATTTTTTTTTTGAACAGTCGAAAATATTTTTATACAAAATGTTATAATCAGAATGACTTAATCACACATATAGTAATGCTTTGTTTTTTATCGATTTTCTCGCCATTCCGCTACTGAAGGCTAAACTGGAGAATAATTTATGCATCAAATTAATCACACACACCCATCCTCTTAATGAAATTAGACATTTTCCCATATGGTGATCTACTAATTATCCTTGAGTGCAAATTTGCGTTAGGTGCCGCAGCTTTTCATTTTGCCAAGAGCTTTTCACACAGGAAAGCCTTGATACCGACTGGGTGATTGAACTTTTGCTCTACTGCAAAGTGATGTCACACCGCTCAGACTATATATATGCGGGATGCGTGCAGAAGGACATACATTTTTCATGTCCACAAATTATCAAACAATTAATTTAGTCAATAATATTTTTCTAATAACTAATTAGAACACGCACAAATTGGTGACCTAGAGAGGGAAAATAAAGGGATTGAAGGCAGTAAAATGGCTCCTATTATAAATACTTTTTGGACTATAAGTGGGAAAATTGTGTGGATGTGGTGTAAAAAAAATGAGAGAAAGTATATTATATTTTGTAATTAACACGCAATGAAGAAAAATACGTCATTGGTTATTTCACTGTTTCTTAACAATATGTACAACGATGTGTGTTTAATCGTCCAAGGGAGTGTGACTAATGGGAAAAACGTACATTACTCAGATACATACTCACAATCAGACAGAAACTAAAAGATTTAATTTTTGTATTTTATTTTCAACTAAAATCAGTTGCCAACTCTAAATATTGCTACAATCTCGGCAGGAAGTCATATTTTTAAAATTTTTCTCAGGCCTAAATTTTTTTGAGTTCAGTTAAGATTTTTTGAGGAAGTTTTTAAATGGTTTGTTCTCCTCTTTCTCTAATTTTTCAATTAATTAATATAAGGAAAATTCTAACGCTCTTAATGTAGTTCTATATTGTTTTCAGCAGATCTGTATAATTAATCAATTTTTTGGCGCATTTCACTTATAGCTTTAAGTGGAAAATCAATTAAAAGATTAGGAGATGAATTATCATTTAGCTATAAAAATGCCCATAAATTTTTTTGTTAATAATTTTGGTCTCCAAAAATACTTTAATATAATTTAATTTGACAATTCCTTCAAAAAATTAAATTAAATTTTTAATATTCCTGTAACCTGATGAAAAGGACATCTTGTTTCCCGAACGTCTCATCATTACTGTAAAAATGTCCTTTCATTGCCATCAAATATAATTGGTTGAATATCTACGAACTAATAATAATATTATTTACCTACTTTTGCTTATTAAATGGAATACCAACTAATAATATACATACGTACACAACACAATCAATGTTAAAGCCCCTTTCTATGGAAGATATTAATCTTGGCATAAGTTCTTGAATATTTCACATATAACGAAAGCACCGTGGAGGTGAAAAAGCTCCAACACTTTCACCCTTGACATCGTCAGAGGGAATCACTTTCGTTTGACTTGCGTGGCTTCCTCTTGTGTGGTGTTTTACAAAAACAACAAATCCATAAGTGTGAGGGGATTAAAGGTTGAATTGTTGGGTTGTGAGACAATAAAACAATTTACTTTTGGTGATAGAGCTCAAAACTCTCAAGGAAATGTATTTTTATTTCATTAAGTGATAAAGGAAAAGTTTTCTATTGGCTTTTCTAACGAGTGCTGTATTAAAGAAGTGGGTCAGAGAAATAAAATCATTACCCGAAGAAATCAATAACATTTTCTATCGCATTTTTTATTCCACGACAAATCAATTGCCATAAAGGGACAGTTTAAAAAATTTAATTGTGGAAGAGTTAGAGAAAAAGGTCAAGACAGGATTACAAAGTGCTGTTGTTTGTAAATTTAATTAAACGTGAAAGCATTGCGAGTTTTAGAGAGATTATATGATGTTCCTGCAACCATTCCCAACATACAATCAACGGATTTCGCTAAAGGTTTCAAAATTAAACCCGGCGTCCCCACTGATTACTTTATTTTGTACTTCCTGGGCGCGATGCTATCGAATCACGCGATTTCCCCGCACATGCGGTTGTAATTTTCACATTTTCTTCATGGTTTTCTGTGTTTGCAGATGGCCAATCGTCCCGTCAGTGCAATGTCACGCCATGAATCGGATATGGTGAACAAGAGTCGGAGGGCTCTTGTGGATGGACGCGAAAAGGATTCGATTGAGAAGTTGAGGCTCATGTGCTTAGCTCGTGGTGCCACGGGGATCCTTGGTTTGGGCAGAACTTTTCGCCGGATGGACGATGATGGGAACAAATCGTTGAGTCGTGAGGAATTCTACAAAGGCCTTAGGGACACAGGGTTGGATGTTAATGATGAGGAGGGTGATGATTTATTTCACAAATTCGACACCGATGGGAATGGATCGATTAATATGACAGAATTTCTTGTTGCCTTAAGGGTAAAGTTTTGCAACTTTTCTTTTATACTATTAAAAGAAACAGTGAAACTTATAAAAGTTTTGTATCTTTAAAATATCCTTAAAATATGATTTTTTTACAGCCCGCCATGTCCGAAGGTAGGACAAATATAATTCAACAAGCATTTCAGAAGCTCGATAAAACTGGTGATGGAGTCATTACACTAGATGATCTTAAGAATGTGTATTCTGTAAAGGCCCATCCTAGATATATGAGTGGTGAGGAGACAGAAGAGTCCATAATGAAGAAGTTCCTTGCCAATTTTGAAGTGGGTGGAGTCGTGGATGGGCGCGTGACGAAAGAAGAATTTCTGAATTATTACGCTTCAGTGTCAGCATCGATAGATAATGATGCGTATTTTGACTTGATGATGAGACAAGCTTACAAATTGTAAAGCATTTCACGGGGAAAAGATCGTTGAACTTTAACCAAAGGATTTTTGATGACCAAGTCTCTACACTAACTGCCTTTGAAATTTAATGTTATTTATAGCATTCATCTATATGCAAAACTCTAATAAATTAAAGCCAATAAAAGAACAAAATATAATTCAAATCAAAAGTCTTTATTAAGTCTTAACTTAAAAGTTTAATTACATTACGAAGGAATACTGATAGTCTTATAATTTAAATTAATAGGTATGATTAATTGAGAAATTATGAGATTTTATGCAGCTTTAGCTTGATTCTCTTGTGCATTTTTTGATGGAGATTTATCGGATTTATCTGTTATACGTTGAATCTCAATGATGTGTTCTTTGCTCTCAATGGCCTTCGGTGGTGCTTTCACGGTGAGGACTCCATCCGCAGAGAGTGTGGACACGGCTTCCTGGATGTTGCAATCCTCGGGTAGAGCACACCGGCGAACAAAGTGGCGAGAAATGAAACCGTTGTCATCATCGCGTTCCTCATGTTTAGCCTCTACCACAATGTGATTATCGATGGTCTTCACGGAGATCTCTTCTGGCTTGAAATCTCTCACATCCAGGTTCATCTCAAATCCTCTATTTTCATCATTTTTTCCTCCAAAGACCTCGCTATCCAACTTCCATCGACGTCTGGATGGTTTCTGGTGTCCCAATCGCCGTTTCTGAAGCAGACACAGATCATGAGGAGTTATCCCGAATCGATGGAAAGGCTCCATGTCGAAGATGTCGTCAGTAAGGCTCAAAATCAATGGCAACATTTTCACTGATTTTTCTCTACTTTTTACTTTTGTTATTATTCTTTAGTTATTTAGTTTTTTACTCTCTTGGAGATTTGCTTGATTTGTTCGCTTCTTTCGAAGTTGTTCACTTTGTTAGCTTTCTTGATTTCAACTGTGCAGACAGTCGGAAAGCGCGCCAATTTATATGCCTGTCAAAAGTTCCAGAAAGTTCATGAAAAGCACATCCGGAACATTCGAGAAGATTCTACATAGCTGAAACATTTGACGTGTTTCCAGAACATTCCATTAAACTCTTCAAATGATTTATTAACTGAGAATCTTCTCGAATGTATGGATGAAACATTTGGCGTGTTTCCAGAACATTCCATTCCAAACTCTTTACGGCTGCATTCAGCCCTTCCGATCGGCAAGTCGACCGGTCGATGAGGAATAGACGATTGGCCGATGAGGAAGAGACGATTGGCCGATGAGGAAATGACGATCGGTAAATAGTGCAAATAATATCATTTTTTTGGTATTATTTGGCCGAATTTGCCTGAAATTCGCATTTGCTAAGACCTTATAAATATTAGCAAAGCGTTCTGTAATAGAATTTGCAAAAATAATTGATATTTTTAAAAAAAATATTCCTGTCAAAAAAGTCAGCCGATCGGAAAGTGCAGCACTTTCCGATCGGCTGACTTTTTTGACAGGAATATTTTTTTTAAAAATATCAATTATTTTTGCAAATTCTATTACAGAACGCTTTGCTAATATTTATAAGGTCTTAGCAAATGCGAATTTCAGGCAAATTCGGCCAAATAATACCAAAAAAATGATATTATTTGCACTATTTACCGATCGTCATTTCCTCATCGGCCAATCGTCTCTTCCTCATCGGCCAATCGTCTATTCCTCATCGACCGGTCGACTTGCCGATCGGAAGGGCTGAATGCAGCCTACATGACGAGAATCTCGAGAATCTTCTCGAATGTTCCAGCGATTTTTCTTGAACCTTCTCGGACATTTGACAGGCATATAAATTGGCGCGCTTTCCGACTGCCTGCATCAGTTGAAATCAAGAAAGCTAACAAAGTGAACAACTTCGAAAGAAGCGAACAAATTGAACAAAATCTTTAAGAAAGAAAAGAAATTGAAGAAAAATCAGTGAAAATGTCTGTTCTGCCATTGATTGTGAACTTTTCCGACGACATCTTCGATCCCTTCTGGGGATTCGGAGTAACTCCTCGTGATCTGTGGCTGAGCCAAAGGCGACAACACGAGCCACGCAAGCACCGCTGCCTATGGAACTGCGATCACGGGACTGAAGTTGCTAGGAAAACTGCTGAGAAGGAAGGATTTGAGATGAGCCTGGACGTGAGGCATTTCAAACCAGAAGAGATCTCCGTGAAAACTGTGGACAATCACATTGTTGTGGAGGGTAAACATGAGGAGCGCGAAGATGACAACAGCTTCATTTCTCGCCACTTTGTCCGCCGGTATGCACTGCCTGATAATTGCAATATCCAGGAAGCGGTGTCCACACTCACTGCGGATGGAGTTCTCACCGTGAAAGCACCACCAAAGACCATTGAGAACAAGGAGCAAGTCATTCAAATTCAACGGATTGAAGAGAAATCTCCATCTCAAGATGAGCAAAAGAACAAACAAAATTAAGCCAAATAGAATGATCTCAATACTCTCAATTTTGTTCCTAAATTAATTTAAACTAGCATTTTCTAAAATGTATTATAGACTTAAGATATGACTGAATAAAAAGTTATTATGATTTGAATAAATTGTTTCATTCAACTTCAATTTATTTAAAAAAAAAATTTTTGAAAAATTGATGAAAAAGTTTATTTTAGGATCGTTTTTAATTAGAACATAATTCCTAAAATCAAATGGATTGATTTTTTTTTTCAAGTGAAGCTTGACCTAAATTATAAAAATAAAAAGAAAATCAAACTCTTGTCTTCTGTGCAAAGCAAAATTTATTGCGTGGCATTGTTAAATAAATATAATAATAGCTTTGAGACAAATAAAAAAATACGAGAATAAGGAGAAAAATTAAGAAAATTCCAGTTTCCTGAGCGACATGAATTCATTGAGAATTTCATCCGTTACGAGCTTCCGGCGTTTCTGATGTTCCTCAACAATCGGCTGCAGAGTCTGCAAAAGAGAGTTAAATAACATTTTATAATAGAGCATAAAACAATTTCCAGGAGAAAGGAGAACCACAACCCACCTCTACTGCCTTCTTCTTAATCTCCCCACTGAGCATAGCACCCGTGGAATAGGCCATTCGGATTTGCTCCAGCTCTGCATCGTCTTCCAGGAAGAACTTAAGTAGCTGATAGGGCACATCGACATCGGTATTCCCACCGAGAGCTCGGTGCTCTTCCACAGTATCCCGGCCACCGGAAAATGCGTGCTTGTTAATTTTCGACTTAATCTGCTTAGGCGTATCTGTGAGGAAAATAGCTGAATTTTGATCACTCGCGGACATCTTCGACTTGGCACCCTGGAGAGCCGGGAAGAATGTTGAGTGGATGAGAGCTGGTTTGGGGAAACCAAGTCGTGGGGCCACATCACGTGTCATCCGGAAGTAGGGATCTTGATCAATGGCGCACGGTACCAGGCACTGCACTTTGCGATTTCCAAAGATGAATGGAAAAGTCGTGGACATGCAGGGAACAGCCTGGGCAGCTGGAAATCCAATTTTTCCAATCACATCTGAATCACCAAACCCGAAAATTCCTTTAACTTGATTGAAAGTAATACATCGTTGGATTCTTATGATATTCTGATACATAGCAGGGCATCTCCTGGAATAAAAGGAAGAAGCACAATCTAAGGGTTGTTTCAGCAAAACAAAAGAGAACAAACTCACCCCATAAAGTCAAGATTAGAGAAGATAAATGTTTTCCGGACATCAAACCCAAGTGCAATAATGTCTTTGGCATTTTCTCTCGCCATTCGCATTGCCTCTTCAACTTTGAGATCCTTCCACAAGGACTTTTCGTCATCCGTGAGCTGAATAACAAGGGGAACGTCGAATGTTTCCTGGAACCACTTGGTGATGATGAAGGGAACCAAGTGGCCCAAATGCATGGAATCGGATGACGGCCCCCGACCAGTATAGAGGAAAAAGGGTTTATTCTGCTCCTTCAGCGTGAGGATGGTGTGGAGATCACGATGGGAAAAGAAGATCCCACGTCGCAGGAGATGGTGACACGGTTTTCCCGAGACTTTCTCTAACCTCGCAAGAATTTCATCATCCACCTTGGAGGAGCCGAAGCGTTCTGAAATCAATCAATGTCCCATCACAATGCCACGTTTGCCTATTATTGGCGAAAATAAAAAATTACTTATTAATTTGTCGTAATCAATGCCTGCGTCGGATTTGCTAGTCACTGTCCAGGGATCCACGTAGTCGTCCTCTCCCTCTGCCTGGCATACATCCTCCGGGTTCTTCTCCAAACTAATGGCTTCTATGCCATTTACTACGTCCTCTGCACTCATTTTCACCAATTTTACAGAACTTTCTTTGCAATATTTCACCTTTTTTATGGAAACGCGTAAAGAAATTCATTCATCAAAAAAATTGACACCGAAACACATGGGATATACACTGATAAAAACGAAAATTAGCAAATTAACCAAACTTACCACACTGTGAGCCCATTAACAAGTCTCCAGTGGAATTTCCTGGGATATTCCGTGGACTTTATTTGTATACTATACACATTTCTCGACAGCTTCGATTTATTATTAGATGTGAAAACAAAATGTTGTAAAATTTATTTAAATTAAAATAAAACAATAAAATAAAGTTCTATAACTGAATTCCATTTTTTAATCTTTGGAAAATCAACCAATTCCAGACTTTGGAAGCAATTCGTTAATGGGTTGAGGAAACGTGCAAAAACAGCTGTCGTCGAAGCGGAAGAATTTTTCCTCCTTTAATTTTTTTGCCTTAAATATGATTTATAAATCCAAGACTTGCAGATTTATTGACCTAGTCAAGGTGAGTCATTTGTCGTGAAGTTAATTTCGTGTAAATTGTAAGAATTTTCCATTTAGATCAATCAAAAATTCCTGGCTGTGTCATTTGAGTTTATCGCACGGAATGACACGCAAAAGTGGGTCAATGAACGAGACTGGAGGGATATTGAGGCATCACTAGGTGGCTACATTGAGGAGAAAAAGTACCTGATCAATGACCACACGGAGTCAATTAATGTTGCCGGCGATATTCAATTGGAAGTAACAAATACTCGATGTCCCAGCTACGTCCTGAAGATCTTTGATGACACCTGCAAATCCTCACTCCACGGCATTCAGTTGTCTGTGAATGTGAAATTCGGAGGACTACAGAAGAAATACTTGGAGGCAGTTAATATAATTGAGGAAAACAAGAAAGCATCCGCCAAGATTAAAGCAGATGAGGAGGACTACCAAAATGGATCAAATGAAGAAGATTCTGCCTACATGGCCTTCATTTCCAATGACTGTACCGCTCCTTCATCTGTGACAAATGAATTACTAGAGAACAAGTTTGATGAGGAGAAATATGTGCCCCAGAGCACAACTCCTCGACTTACAAGAGCCACATACACTCCAAGTAAGAAAATTAAGACAAGTGGTTTTGAGGAATACGTACCGAGTGGGATCCCTGCAGACACGGTGAACCAGTATAAAGCCACAAAACGAAAGCGAAAAGAGAAAATCACCCCAGATACGGGTTTTAAAGGTTTAGACTCTCCCACGGAAAACTTGTCGATTTCTAAAGCATCGACAAGTAAGAGGAAGACAAGTTTTCCTCCAGAAGCGCAAGTGCCTCATGCAACGTCCACAAAAAGTTCAAACAAAAAGAAAACTAATGAACTTTTTGGTCCTGAAGATTCCGACACTGATGAGAACTCAGAAAATACTGCTGAGGCGGATATTGATGACAACGATTTCAATGGGAATGAACCACCAAATCCACGTAAAGATCTTCAAATGGAGAACAAAGATCTCAATGAGGATTTTAAGATTGTATCTCCATCACCGAATAAGAAACGGAGGGAGAAGACAATGCCAAGTAAGGAGTCACTGGATGTTAGAGAATCTGCAAAGAAGGGTCCTACCATGTCTCCAAGAAAGTAAGAAGCCCTCTAGCTCATGTTTTTAAGCTCTTAATTAAATGAAATGTTTAATTTTTAGGAACTGCCATCACATATCCATGGAAGATTTGTTGGAATCCTTTGCGCTTGTTGAGGAGAAAATGGACAAGACAATCGAGAAGTTTGAAAAATATCCAAAGATGCGAATACCAGAAATTAAGGACTTCCACAGCGATATAGTGACATTTCAGCAAAGGCTAGAAGCTGAGTTTTTTCTCCTTGACAAATACGTAAATGAGGAACATCGTCCAATGAAACAGCGCTTTAGACTCGAGCATCTCCTAACGCAGTACGTCCTGCCAGAATGGATGATTAATCTATTCATGAATGAGCACAATATGGATCGAGCAGAAGCAGAAAACTATCTCACTGATAAAGAAATTGAAGAAAAGTATGTCGAGCTGAAAAAGAGGAGAATGAAGAATTCCAGCTAAACGATCTTGGTGGCTCAACAAAGTGGTACAATCTATAACTCTTTTAAGAAAAACTTCATGTATTATAATGAAATATTTTTTTATTGACGAAAAATATTGATTTTATCTACATAAATAAAATCTTTGAAATCAGTCTCCATGATAAATAATCAAAAAAAAAGAATTGTTTTAATCAGTCCTATTTCTTCTTCTTATCTTCTTCAGTTGAGGTTGGAGGTGCTATTTGTTGAATATCAATAACACGCTCCTTGTTCTCAATGGCCTTTGGTGGTGCTTTCACGGTGAGAATTCCATCCGCAGTCATTGTGGACACCGCTTCCTGGATGTTGCAATTATCAGGCAGGGCATACCGGCGAACAAAGTGGCGGGAAATGAAGCTATTGTCATCTTCGCGCTCCTCATGTTTACCCTCCACCACAATGTGATTGTCCACAGTTTTCACGGAGATCTCTTCTGGTTTGAAGTGCCTCACGTCAAGGCTCATCTCAAATCCTTCCTTCTCAGCATTTTTCCTGACACAGACATCCTTGTCTAAGTTCCATCGACGTTTGGATTGCCCCAATCGTTGTCTCTGGGCCAGCCAGAGATCACGAGGAGTTATTCCGAATCCCCAAAAGGGATCCACATCGTCGAAGATGTCGTCAGAAAAGTTCACAATCAATGGCAGAACAGACATTTTCACTGATTTTTCTTCACTTTCTTTACTCTCTTTGGAGGTTTTGTTCAATTTGTTCGCTTCTTTCGAAGTTGTTCACTTTGTTAGCTTTCTTGATTTCAACTGTGCAGGCAGTCGGAAAGCGCGCCAATTTATATGCCTGTCAAATGTTCGAGAAGGCGCAGGAACATTCGATTAGATTCTGAATGAATGAATGAATCAACATTTAAAGAGTTTCGAGAACATTCTTGAATGTTAATAAAAATAAAGTTTAGTTATGTCTAATTTTAGCTTTTATTGTTATATCATTTTTTTATATTGTTTTTAAAAGGATCACAAAATAATAAAAAAAAACCTGGCGACGACCAGAGAAAAGAAAAAAAAAAAGATTTTAAAAAGTTTATGAATCATAAAAGAACTTTCTGGAAACATGTCAAATGTTTCCTCCATATAGAATCTTCTCGAATGTTCTTGCGATTTTTCTTGAACCTTCTCGGACATTTGACAGGCATATAAATTGGCGCGCTTTCCGACTGCCTGCATCAGTTGAAATCAAGAAAGCTAACAAAGTGAACAACTTCGAAAGAAGTGAACAAATTGAACAAAATCTTCAAGAAAGAAAAGAAATTGAAGAAAATCAGTGAAAATGTCTGTTTTGCCATTGATTGTGAACTTTTCCGACGACATCTTCGATCCCTTCTGGGGATTCGGAGTAACTCCTCGTGATTTGTGGCTGAGCCAAAGACGACAACACGAGCCACGCAAGCACCGCTGCCTATGGAACTGCGATCATGGGACTGAAGTTGCTAAGAAAAATGCTGAGAAGGAAGGATTTGAGATGAGCCTGGACGTGAGGCACTTCAAACCAGAAGAGATCTCCGTGAAAACTGTGGACAATCACATTGTGGTGGAGGGTAAACATGAGGAGCGCGAAGATGACAACAGTTTCATTTCCCGCCACTTTGTTCGCCGCTATGCTCTGCCTGATAATTGCAACATTCAGGAAGCGGTGTCCACACTCACTGCGGATGGAGTCCTCACCGTGAAAGCACCACCAAAGGCCATTGAGAGCAAGGAGCAAGTCATTGAAATTCAACGGATTGAAGAGAAATCTCCATCTCAAGATGAGCAAAAGAACAAACAAAATGAAGCCAAATAAAATCGTCTCGTCTCAATTTTGTTCCTAACTAATTAAGATTTTTTTTTCACTTAAAGACTTATTTATGTAAAATGTAATTTATATTTTTTAAAATTCAATAAAAAAATTATTTGGGCTTAAACTTTTTTAACGGCTTTTTCAAAACAGCGGTGGTGACTTTTGGAAATATATTTTGGCGCAAAAATATGCGAAACATCATGTTTTTTCACTGTTTCTCTGTCGTTTTATAGAGAAAGTCAATCATAACGCGTCCAGTTATAAGAGTTGGTGTCCCACAACGTGTAGAAGTGTTATTATGCGTTGTAATACCTACTATTTGTGAGCAGAATTAGTGGACAAAATTAATTTTTTTGTGAAATTCGTCAATTTGATGGATATAAATGGTCATATCTCTAGTTCTATAAGACCTACAGAAATTTCTTGACTAGTTTTGGAAAGGTATTAAAACAGGCTATAAATTGAGATAAATTTCAATAATTTTCAAGGTCACCTCCAGAATACAAAATGGCGACTTTTTGTTTTGCAAAAACATTTTTTGGCATTTTTTGTCTTGAAAGAATGGTTTTAGAAGTTTATAATGTTCTAGAAAGTTGTAGAGTTTTGCAAAACCTTTAATTTGATACTAAGATGATCAAAATCGGTCAAGCGGTTCAAGAGATATAGTTCTTAGAACTTTTCAAATTCAAGAATTTTTCAAATAGTCATATCTTCTAAACGGCGACATAGATTTTCTTCATTTTCGGACTGGTGAAAGATATTGAGTCAGGCTACAACATATCAAAATTTAAAGGAAATCGATAATGGGGATTCGGAGATATTGCCCCTTAAAGTTAGGCAATTTTTGTTTTTTATTTTAGTGCCTCTTGCGGCCATTTTTGGAACTTGGAATGTTCTAGACAGTTGTAGGGCTTCTTGAAACCTTTCATTTGATACCAAGATGATTAAAATCGGTCAAGCCGTTCTCGAGTTATATTGAAAAAACACTTTTTGCTTTAGGCCGCCATATTTGCTAAACCGCTTGACCGATTTTCAAGTATGAATTATCGATGAACACGTCTCACTGAGCTCTACAACATACTAAAATTTCAGACCTCTAACTGTAAGGGAAGTAGTTGACGGTATTTCAAAATGGCGGACGGCAGCCATCTTGGATTTTAAAAATGCGAAAAAATGAAATTTTACACCCACATTTCTATAGAAAACTTCAAACCTGAAGTCTCTATCTGTTACCGTTCTCGAGCTATAAGGCAAAATGTGGAGTCCAGGCCGGCCGGCCGGATCAAAAATTTTCCACCACCAGTTTTGGAATGTGGGTTGTCTGAAACGTGCTCATACCAAGTTTGAGCCCGATCTGAGGTGGTCGGAAAATCCGACGATTACAATACTTGGTGTTGGCCACGAAGTGGAACACCAACTAAATGAGAACCAAAAAGCAGGTGGTGGCTTTTGGAACTACATTTAGGGCGCGCCAATTTCAAAAAATCAAAAAAGATAGATTTATGGAAGAAGAAGAAGAAAGTGACAATCTGCCAACCTGAACAGGGCAAATGGCATACCCAGAAAATTTGAGGTGTCAGTCTCGTTCGGTCAGACAAAGGGATTAATTCGTAAAATTGCTCCAGTGAAATAGTGAATTTAGGTGATAAAGAAAGGATATTTCATTCAGAGATTGTTGTGAAGTGGTTCGTTTGAGTTTTGTGAGTGTATTATTGTGCAGGAAAAAGAGGAAACCCATAAATTACCTCCACTATCAGTGAGTTTCTGGAGCTTCTGGAGCGTCCCTAAAAATTTACATCACGACACTATTTTGCTTTTGTCTCTGATCTGGAGGCCTGTGGATTTTCCACGGAATCTCTCTTCTTATTGGACTAATCGATTTAATTCACTGATGACGAGTTTGCCAGAGAAATCGTGAACACAGATGTCCCACAAATTGCCACAACGAGATGACTGATAAAACTGAAAGGAATAGTACAAAGTTAAACCTGGAAGCGCAGAGATTGTCCGCTTTCGATTTTCTATTCCCTAAAGGAGACCTTCAGTACCATTCCGGAATAAGATCACTTTCAAAAGGCTGAAGAGAGTCCATAATTTTGTGCACAAATAAATCAACTTTTGCGTATCATCCGGGAAAAATACTAAAGGTGCAAACATGACGGAGAAAACCACGAGATTTGAGAAGATGTCCAACTTCACCAAGCCCGTACCCATGAAGTTGTTCGCGGCGTGGGAAGTGGACAGAACACCACCGAATTGTATACCAAGGTAAGGAAACTTTCCCTCCTATGCGGACAATGACCCGTCCCGGGAGCCACTTTCCCCATGTCCAGGAGAAAGTCCCGATGACCATGAACAAGATTCAGCATTTCTTGTTTGCCCACCACTCACTATCTTTACATAAAATCCATTGATGGGTTCACCTTTTTTGTTTTTTTTCTTGTCCGAGGATAGCATCTCATTCAAGGGAGGGGAATTCACCGTCGAAATTTCATTAATGACACTCAGATTCCTTATCAGGCTTCAAATGTCGCCGGGGAGATTTGTAGCCAGAGACAAGATTATCGCTTGTCCACACCTTTTTTCCACCTCCGAAGGTCATAAAAGAGATTACAGGGCGCCCCTTTTGCCACACCAAAGAAGCATCAGTAGCCAATAACAACACTCTTCTTCGATTGCCATCAAAGAGAATTTAAAGCTCCACCGAAAAAGTCAAAGAGAAAAGTCGAGATTTTTCCGCATTTCCTGCATTTATCATCATTCACACATTTCTCTCGTGATTCTCGCAAGTTATTCCCTGATAAACAGTCCCAGTGCTTTCAGTTCGGTGCTCTTATCTTCTGTGAAAAGTCACACAGAAGCATCCAATGTTGGCAATTCCAAATCTTCCTTGTTGTTGAGGTCAAATATTTCACCCCTGAAAAAAGAAAACATAAATTTTCTGTTTTGTATTTCAAAATCCAATAGGAATGCAAACATTTTTGGCTGAAAAAGTAAGGAAGAAAGGAACATAGTGATTGATAAAACAATCAGGGTGGACGCCTTTGACTCTTCTCTCTATACTTTTCTCCTTCGTTGATAGAAGGAAAAAATAGAGCAAAAATTGTCATGTGAGCATGCGCCTGTGATACCCCAAAAGTGGGTTGAGAAGGAAGTTCATGGATCCCGTTCCCGGTAAAAAGAAAAACATTTCGTTATATCCGTATTCTGGGAGGGAAAACTAAATAGCACAACTTACAAATTGAAAGTTAATTATTTTTCTGGGAAATGTTTCTTTCAAAAGGAAGCTTTTGGTTTCTTTTAGTTTGAAACAATTTTTAATAATCAAACTCAAATTCAATCCGGTTTATTTTTTTTAACAAATTAAAATAAAAGCAAGATTCGCGGTTCGAATACAGATCTTGTCTTTTTTTATAGAAAACGTATGAATAATATCAAGGTGCATAAATATTGGAAAAAAATTGATAAAGCTTTCATCTCAATGTCTTCTGCCAGGTGGAAATTTTCTAAATTTTCAATGATAGATTGAATCTTCTAAGAGTTCATGATATAGGCACTTAATATTTTCACTTTGAAAAGCTTTTTTTGCTTAGCTACAAAACGCATAAATAAAACTTTGTCCTATCAATCGTCATCAATCTCATACTTCTTATCAATTTTCTTTCGTTTTTGCAATGTTTTGATAAGGCTAAAATTGGGTCATCATATAGTATTTAGATTTTCAATAATAAATAAATAAACATTTATTCATAATCAATAATGGAGAAATATTAATTTAAAAGAAAAAAATGTGACTCAGAATTAATTCTTTGATGACTAACAGGGAAAAGTAATGAAATCAACTTTTTTTTGTTACATTTTGTCATCTACTTCTTTAAATAGAAATACAAAAATATTTCAAAAGAACCAAATTCGTACCTTACTATGTATCCTACTATAAAATCCGCGTTAAATGAGGAAGAAAGTCTGTTGGAAAATCTCTTGTGTGGCGTGTGTTTTGTATATCGCTGAAAATTTACAAAATATTTAAAGAATCTCAAATGTTTATTTTTGGATTCGCATTTTGTTGGGGTATATCAAGCACGAACTAAGGAAATATGTAGTAATACACACACCATGAGCTATGGGAAAATTAGGAGACATTTAAAAATATATTAGAAACAACGTCATTATTAAACCAAACATAATTTATAGGTAGGTATACTTACCTTCGTTTTATTTTTTTACAAAAGAAGGATGAAGGAAATTGAAATGAGGTACGAAATTTACAAAATGTGGTGAATGTGAACAATACGTTACCATGGTGTGTTGTATATGTAAAGAAAGGTCGTAAATAAGGAGGTATTTTTTTTTTTAGAAACTCAAGCTGTTTCTTTTCTCTTCACTTCCAAAAAAACCAAAATTTAATTCCTTCAATGTATAATCGAATGATAAATTGAATAAGAATTATAATGTTTCATTATTCAAACAAATGGTCAACATAATTTACGATTTATTAGGGTATTGTCAGTATAAAAATGCTTAAAGAAGGAAGTGGGTATTAAATGATCAAAACCCAGAGTGTGTGTATAGCATGAGTATAGATATGAGTGGGATGTGACATGAGAAGTTCCTCATGCGGCGGAAAATTCATGGGAGGCTTGCCAAGTGGTCTAAACTATTTGGGAAGTGTTTAAAGGGCGAGGAAATATCTTTAACTAACTCATTATTATACATATAATACTTTAATTTCATTCTGGGGTAGTTTATTGTTTTTAATGAATAGTTTTTATACAACAGCTGGTAATTAGTATGAAATAACTCTGACTATTTGTTAAAGACACAATCTATAATCTATATAAGTAATTATGATTCCTTAATGTCTCTGTATAAGGATACGCGCGACAATAGTCGTGAAATAATGGGGAATCCCACATAGATGGTGACGCAAAGCCTTCAGATCTCCTTTGGATCTATGCCAAATCATCACGAATGGAGAAATTTATCTATTTTTTTAAAGTTTAATATTCAGAGTGACTCTCAAACATATAAAAAGAAATAAAATGGATTAGTTCAGTTATACTTTTCCTTTTCAATGATTTGATGATACTAAATTTTATTGCTTGCAATTCAACATAACTCCCAAATAAATATTTTGCTTTCGCTTAAACTTTCGTTATACATTTTAAGAACAATTTGCATGCTATATGGTTGTCGTTTACGCGGCTAATGGTGCGTTTGTCTTTTAATTCATGATTTGAAATTCGAAGAATAAAAAAAAACTTCAACGCCATGTTGTGTATTGAAATTTGAGGATATGTGTATGTATAAAAAATTACATAGAACGGTATATAGCTCAAAAAGGAAAGCAATAAATGTGTCTCTTTGTTTTCAGTGAGTCCATAAGATGATAAATGGTGGGTAATTTGTGCGTACAGTGAACTTCCATTCTTGTGTTGTGAGCACACAAGTTGAGAGAGAGAGAAAGAGAGAAAAAAACCCCATAGTGTGTTGGTAATAGAAGTTCTTTTCAATATATAAAAAAAAACTTTGAATAAAGTTTCAAGAACTTATTTTGCAAAGCACTTGAAAAGAAAAAAATTTGATATTAGACATTTAAATTTATTGAATTAAAACGGAAGTGCATTTATGTAATTTGTATGTGATTTTCTCTTTATTGCGAAATATTTGCTCGCACAATTGCATGTGAAATGAAAAGAAATGAGAGAATAAAGCAGAGACATGGAATCACACAATGAAATTCCGATTGAATTTACAATGTGGGGGGTTATACGGTGTATAAATATCTACATAGAAGGAAGAAATGACGATATTTTTCTTGGAAACACAAGTTCTAAGGAAAGAATATTAATTTATCTATTCTTATTGCATTGTCTCTGTGACGAATGCTATTTTCTTATTCTTATTGCACAACGTCTTGATTCACAGATACCCATTTTTAGTGTCTTCAACACTTACACATTATAAATTGAGTTTAATTAATATCTCAACACACTTGAAATATTGATAAGTCAGGTATATTCTAACTTTCTTTTCTCACACAAAAATCGTTTAATATCATAGATAGTTTATTTATAATAATATATGAGATAAGTTTCATTAAGCTATATTCATTTGTTTATTCATAATTTATATATTATCATTATGTTGGTCAGCAACATATTGTCCGTCCATACCGTATGTACGTATGTATAATGTAGGAATCGTGAAATATTATTTAATAAGTTCAAGATCGCTGTGTTGGAAATGTGCGTAATGTGTAATGCGTTCCGCATGAAGAATTACAAGGAATTATTTTTTCTAGTTTTTTAATAAATTTAGTTCAATGTGGTGGAATGTTCTCTATGTATTATTATAGAGATATTTCGAGACAGTATTATAGCAGTAAAAACATAAGTCATTTTTGCTTTTATTACAGAATAAAATATTTTAGTTCATTGTCCTTTGAGGAATTTTTATACGAATGCAAATTTTTTAATTAAGGTATATATTTTTGTTAGTTTCAAAGTCATCCTCTGTATACTTTTCATTACGTGAAAATTTGAAAAACTCCTAATTAAATGAATTTCACTGTATATCAAAAACTTTCATTAACTAGTTTAATGGACAAATTAATTTGAATAAAACAAGTTACAAATCGCAATTAAATAACAAGAAAAACTTTCATTTACGTTGAAGTTGCTCTATTATTCATTCAATAGAATTTGCTGGTGTGACTAGGATCGGTTTTTTTTAAATGTTTTCTGAATTCATACATAATGCTTAATGGATTTTAATTTAATGACTAATGTAAAAAAAATGTGAAGTAATTCTCTGTAGATTAAATGACGGTATTGACATTACTATTAAAACATTGCAAAAATCTCTTTTAACTTTACTACAACAATATGTGGATGCGCACTTTGTATGAAAACAATTGAGAATTTTGATTAATATTTCATTTGTTTTCATGTTAGTCTTACGCATTATATATTTCATGTTAACAAATCGTTTTCAGGAGCGGAAGAGATTGTTTGGAATCATGAGCAATAACTTTCGTTTAAAAATATCCATACTGATAACACATAGAATGTATTTTCTTTCTCCGTCATAAATTACCGTCACACTTGTATAACTTTCTATTTTCGTTTCATTTTACATACATAAGTATATTATGGCTAAGCTTGTGCTGTATTTCAAGAGCATGGTCGTCGGAATGGTGTATTTGTTAAACCATCGCATTCTCGAGAGTCTTTTGTGAAGTGACGTAAATTGATTGAGAATCAATTTGATGTTCCTCCATATGACCCAATGGCTATATTGTATGTATACTGTATGTGTTGTATACATTATAGGGTGGCGTACATATCATGTGACGATATATTATGCCTATATTATATGTACGTATTTTGCGTAAAGCAAATATAGTTTTGTCTTACTGATTCATTCATATACGTATGAATTCATTCATGATGGCTAAAAGTGTATCCAACATTGACTTTTATTGTTTAACATTGGCGTTGAGGTAGTCTCACTATATAGTGTATTGTGAGTAAGCTAATAAATGTAGGAAAAGACGAAGAGATCATTGTTCGGTCTACGCAATCGTGTGAAATTATTCGTGAGTCAGTGTAAAAATAATAAGAGTAATTCACTGAAAAACGTAATGACGGTATAATTGAGCGATCGTCTAGCGTTAAGTAAATACCACCACCACCCGATGGAAATGTGATGGACAGAATGCGACTATAGCGTGGGGTATTCCTGTGAAATTGAATGAAAAAAAAAGATGTAGACACAGACATGTGCTGTATGAATCATCGGCTATGGGTTCCCCAAACTTCAAAGTTCTTCATAATATGTACGTAAAACACTTGCCTCACAGAGATGTTTGAATATGTAATGTAATACACGATTGCATGCACACCTAAGGAGGTACTTTATGAAAGAAAGTGACGAGTAGGGAGTAAAATACAATAGTGTGATGAATGGCAAATTAAAACATATATGTGTTCAGTTAATATTCATTGAAAGTTGCATATAAACGTTAAAGGGCAAAAATGCAGCTTTTTTTTATTGTCACGCGGAGTTTTGCATGGCATTGAAATCACCAATGCCACGCCAATCATTGTGGCACGAAAAGTGAAAGAGGGTCACGAAATTAATGTCCGGTAAAATCAAAAATTTTCATTATATCGTTTCACTTTTGGAGCCAGGTTGATCAGTGTGCCTGCCCTGTGTGTTTGTGTCATCTAATTATAGCGAATGAATATATTTTCTGCTAATTTGCCACACAAGAAATTAATATATTGCCTCCATCGATCTTGTTTGTGTGAAGCAGAGTTTTAAATTTCGTCCCCAGAAAGTTATACCATTTAAAATGTGGTGAGGTGATTCACTTTCGCTTGATAAATCACCTTAATTTCTCAAAGGAACTGCAGAGACTGCGGCTTCTGCCATATAAAACACTATGATGGTGTTGTGTGTTAACTTTGGAATAAAATTTGTCAATTTAAATTGCATGTTGTTGCTACTAAAACAATTTTGTAATTTTTTTATGTATTTAAATTCTTTTTTTTTTTTTTAATTTATTATTCAATTGTAAACAAAAATTAAAACTTTTACGTTCTCAAAGTATGGTATTATGGTTCTCAAAATTCCATGGAACTTCCTGCAGAGTTGCCAACAACACAGTGGTGATTCGAAACTAACAAAATGCTTTTGGTTTTTCTGCCCTTATTTGAGCATTTTCTATGAATTTAGAGCGAATCACTCGAGTTTTGAAACATGTGCAAAATAAATTGTCTGATATGGGTATTTGTTTTTTTTTAAGTTTTTAAATGTCGGTATGATTTAACCTTTTCATGGTCAAAATGCTTGGAATGATTCAAAATAAGATACTTTATTTGAAAAGCTTGTCTAAAAACACGACATGGACATGCAAAAAGACACTTCAATGCAATTTAATAAATTTTCTACTTCTCTAAAAATATTTTATAATAAAAACTTTTTTTTTCTGTTTCTTGATAATTTGCAATTCAAGCATAGAAAGAAAGATTTTAAATAATTCTACCTGTAATTTACATACATTTCTCCACATGATTAATTTTTGACAGTTTACTGTTAAGTTTAGCTTTTATTGGTTGAAAAAGAAAAAAAATCTGCAAAATACTTAAAAAAGTAATAAATGTGAAAAGTTTCCCAAACTGAAAAACTTCTTTTTTTTTATTGCAAAATATGAATTATCATATTTATCTGGCATGACGCTATCTGAACGGGAATTGTCGGTTATTAGTAAAAGGTGTTAATGGAAAACTTATCTCGTGAATAATGAGAAATTTTGCAGATGACACACGGTGGATTATTCACGGTGTAATGTAAATAATTATCGCACATGAATTTCCTGATATATTTAGAATACACCGGCATGGAGTGTGATGCATGTTTCCCGCGCCGATACAACTTTACGACGACGACGGCAGGCATGTGAGATGGGAAAATAGATGGAGAGGAATAATGGATGGGAAAAGAACAAAGATGTGTGTTATATGGAGGAGGTGGAGAAAAATAAATGGATGACATTGAAGAAAAATACACCAGCATGTTATTTTAATTGCAGTCTTATATGTTGTGTATTGTGGTCAGGTCATGGTTTGTTGATTACCAAAGTCATTTTCTTGTTGTTGTATATATGTATTTTCTGCAATCTCGTGATTCTTTTTGGGGTCTGTCTTTCATGTACTAAATCTAAAAAGCCACATGTGCGCTCTTTTATAAACATTGAATGTTGTGTTGGTAAAATGACGACATTTAACACTTTTCAGGTGACATTGAGACCGTGCAAAGCATTGTTGTCTGTGTGATTTTTTTTTATTCTTTGATATATTACTGCAAAAAGGGATTGTGCTTCTTCCTTTGAGAAAGAAGTGCAGAGGGGGTGAAAATGAAGCTTTTGGAAAAATGCCAAGATTTCGTGTGCATTTGTACGCTACCTTGAAACTTTGCCAATCTATTTGTAATTAACATACAAAACATATTTTAGAAATTGTCGGATTAATTTTATTAGCTTCTTATCGATTGCTGCACATGCAAACTATAAATATACGTGAATTTATACATTTACTTAATATTGTTGCAAAATTACTATTTATAGGGGTGACCAGGACTAACTTAATAATTTGTAAATTGTAAGTGGGTACATGATTGATCATTTAATGCCTCATGTTGAATCCCAAAAACTTTCTAAGAGCAAGAATTAAAGAAAGCGACTTTGAAAAAAAAAAATACTTTGAATCGGGTCGACAGCACAGCACAGCAAAAATATTTTTAAAAAAATTCTCAATTCTATTTGCAGATTATGCTCCTTGACAATAACACGTTTGTCACTCCTGTCACCACTTCCAGTGGATCTGTCCTCTGTATCACTTGCCGTGAAGATGCAAAGCTCAAAGAGGACACTGAGATCCCATGAGATTCCCGTGCCACAGTCCGTGTTGACGGCAAATGCAAGTGGTGCTGTCCTCAGTAGTCCACCACTCCTTGAGACGGAGTTGGATTTGAATTTTAGTCTTCAGTATCCACATTTCATAAAGCGCGACGGGAATCGCTTGTTGATTCTGCTGCAGCGTCGCAAAAAGTACAAGACACGCACAATTTTGGGGTATAAAACCCTTGCAGAGGGGGTGATTCGTATGGATGCGGTGCTGCAGAAATCAATGGATATGACGGTGGAATTGAATGCCACGGGAAAGGGTAGTCGCCCCGGTGTGACACTGGCCACACTCCGAGCAGACAGAGTTTCTTCCATTCCTGTTGATCATGACAATAAGAATAACAATAGTGTATTACTGACGGGTAATTTTCTTGTCATGTTTTGTGATTTTTTCTTTTTATTTCGACATTTGTGAGTGTTCTCTTCCTCCCTATCTCGTAGATCGTGTGAATGAATACTCCGATGAAGATGAGGAAGGTGAATTTAGTTCAGGAGAGGAGAATGATGATCCCGGTGATGGGGTTTTGACGGGATATGATGCAAAGAGGGGGTATGCAAAGAGAGGAAGTAATTACAGAAAATTGGAGAGATCGGAAAATGATGGGGAAACCGAAGATGCACCCATAGGTCAAAATCCCGGCGATAGTGACAGTGAATTCGAAAATCTTGGCAAGGATAAGGGAAATCGTGCCAAAATGAGTCGTGTAAGTTCACAATTATTTTATTTTCTCACATACACATTATATACATTCTCTATTTTCCTAAATATCTTTTTTGCTATTTTGCACAATTTGTAAATTATTTTCATAACAATGAATGCGAGAAAAGGACAACATTCTAAAGAGAATAAGAATCTATTTTTTTTAATAAGTTTTCTATGCTCACAGTTTTTACCTATGTTGTACATTTTCTTTATTTTCTCAATTTATTTTTTCTATTTCAAGAAATTATTTTTAAATGAAAAACTCCAAAAATATGCTCGAATGGACTTTTTTCGGCCATCTGCCGGAAAGGCAACACATTATGAACAGACAGACAACTTCCCTGATGCAACAGAGAAAATTCTACTGGTGATTTCTATAAATATAAATTTTATTTTGCATTTCGTGGTTTATTTTGTTCTTATCTTCATCACATAAATTATATTGTATTGTGGTGATTCTGTGGAACTTTAAATTTATGAGTAAAGCCAAATGTTAACTTTTTTTTTAATTATTTACTTTGGGGTACCATTTGATCATAAGAATCACATTTATACATTTTAATGTGTTCCGTTGAATGCAAGAATTGAAGGAAAAAGAAAACAATCACAGTTTGTCTGGAAAGAAAATTATGTTAAGATCATGAATTTGTGTTCTTCAACTTAATATTTTATTGTATTGTTTTAAAATTGATTTAATGACATCGATTGGATATGGTATTAGGGTGAATAAATTTCCACAATAAACAACGTGCCTTTTATACTTTTGCAGCAACGGAACTTTAAACAGAAAATTGTGGCCCTACTGAAACGCTTCAAAGTTCCCGACGAATTAGATGGTGGAGTTTCGCGGCATACGGGACGCGGTGAACGTGTGCTGGATGCATTGTATCAGGAGCTGGAATCACTGTCATGTGGTGAAGGTGATGAATCCGGACCCGATATGGATACCGTATCCGTGGGCTCCACACCTAAACCATCTCTACGACCTTTCTTCACAAATTCAAGAACAATGCTTCATGAAAATTTAATGGGTGAGTTCACTTTATTTCTTATCACACGATGTGTCTCCATGGATTTTACCTTCTTCTTACACACCAAAAATATATATACACCCTCACCCCGTCTATAAAACCCCCAAATATGACACGTGTTCGTTTTTTTATCCCTTCCTATCAATATAAAAAGAAAAATTTTGAACTTATTGTGATACTAAAAAGAAGCACAGAGTTGGAAAAATATATCCTTCGGGATAAATTTTTAATCAATACTTCGAAATTATCTATGAATTTATTTTTACAATTCTATTTATTATTACTGGTTAAGAAAAAAAAACTCAATGTTCATGATACGAGATTTCAATTAATATTTTCTCCGATTTTTTTTTTATTAGAGCTCTATTTCTAAACAAAAATAGAGCAAAAATATAAAAAGTAATAAAAGGAAAAGAAAACTCTTTTCTTATCACGTTAGGAAAAGAAGAAAAGTTCAATGAGAATTGATTAAAAGTATAAACAAAAAAAAAAAAAGAATAACTTTCATTGTATTACGAGAAAAGAAATAGAGAAATGTTGCATGCCATCAACTATTCCAAAAATGAATTAATTTATTTTTACCATAAATACTACCGTTGAGTTCATGTTGCTTTATGTTTTGTTTAACCTAAAGTATGTTGGTGATTACAATCTTGTTGAAAGAAGTGACAATTTTTCGTTCCTTATTATTTCATTCAAATGTTTTGTTTTTTTTATAATTTGTAATCGCACCCGCCTGCATGCTTTACCAAATTTACAATGTAATTAAAGTTTTTTTTTTATGTGCCGTATGAGTGATGAGAGTATGTTTTAGATAGAGATTTATGGTGGCAAATATTGTGCCATTTACAATGAATATTAAATAAATATGATAATTATTTATGAGTTTACGTGCATGGCTTGATGATTCTTTTTTCAGGCGACTATAAAACTGAAATGAAGATTCCACTGGAAAAGAGGGACTCCTTGAATGCATCGACATTACCGCTCGATAAGAAAAATTCAATTCCAGGAGCAGGTCTGTTGTTGTTATTGTTTTCACAAAAACAAGTTTGAAAGAAAAAGAAACATTACAATATTTACAATTATGTACTTTTAAGCTTTTGATGAGAAAAACAAATTGCATCATTTGGTGTTTTTTACAAATTAAATTAATGCCAATTTTTCTTCATGTGGCTTTCGCTTTTGACTTACACGTTCTTTCTATTTTTTTTATAATAGTTAATACACATCATATTCTCTCTTTCTTTTTCTTTTTCAAAATCTACTATTTCAAATATGCAATGCATACGAAATGAAAGTATACTTACCTACCTATATACTTTAAAAAAAAATGAGTATATTGTGAATACACATCGATACCTTCTTCTATTTCCTTCTTCGAGATTTTCAAAGATATATATATTTCTCTTTGTGTATATAAATTCTCAAGCAAAGCAAAAAAAAGAGGCATTGAGATTATCAGATTTAGAGGTGCCTAAACGGAAATATTGTCTTTTTCTCCTTCTCCATTATGTCCCCTTCCGGCAATATTTGCATTGGATGTGACGAATTTGTCCACAGCAGAGAAAAGTGGAGATTGGCGAAATGATAGTTCAGGCAATGAGGGTGGTGCTGGCAATACAGATCCAGAGGCACCCAATTCTGATCCCCAGAATACCGGTTCACCACCACGAAGTGGGGACAAAGAGAGTGCAACCGATCGGCGTAATCGTCTCTTCCGGGCTGCCAGTAATCAGCCGTCGAGCTCAAAAAAGAAGCATTCCCTGAGCCTGGCGTCGGAGCAGTCACAACCAAAGTCTGCTCTCGATGCGTGTCTCTCACCAACGAATGTTGAGCCACGTAAATCACTTCTGGATCAAGTTGCACGAACTTTTGCCACAGATGAGGCCATTCTGCCTGATGTTGTGTCACTTGTGGGACCACCTGAGGCACATCATGTGGCCCTTACGGCACGTCTTGCCCCACTACTGGCAGCCTCCTTTAGACCCACATTTGCACCCCACAATACAGCTGAGGTCAGGGCTGTCTTGCAGGCATTGATGAATAAAATTCAAAAATACTGCAATTCCACGGCAAAACCCCCAACAACAATAAAGGTGCTTCTCTTGGGCGGGGATTGGCTTCAGGGAGCTGTATTGCGTCACTATGTTGAGCTTCTGGGAGTGAGACCACCTGACTGGGTAAATCACATTCGCTTCTACATTGTTCCTATTGGAAGTAGTGCCATATCGCGGTACCTCAGTGCAGTTGATGCCACTTATGGGGCACTATTTGGCACTGAGGCCTGGCAGCAGCTCTGTGAGCGCGCAATCGGATCGGATCCAGCTCAATCAAAGATTGATGTGATTGAGGTGACAAATAGAGTGCAGAGGTATCTCCATAGTGCTGGGCCATGCACACAAATACCCATTGCTGAAGCTATGGTCAATTATAGAGAGGAGGACTCGTGCCAGATTTTTGTTCCATTTATTAGCGTAAGTACTAATTTATTATTAATTACTTGTTATTGATTATCAAAAGCAACAAAAAAGTAACCAAAAAAAAAAAAGTATCGAAAAGCTTAAAAGGAAAGTTTTTCTTCCACATGTTCTTTCTTAGTTTTTTTTTCTTTTCTTTTACTTCGTAAACTACGCAATTGTTTATTATAAAATTACAATATGATACAACATTGATAAAGCACACGAAAGAGCTGTGAAACATTTAGCGTGCATAAAAGTTGTAAATCCCCCAGAACGGTGCGGAAAACTTAAAATTTGATTGTATTAATAGATTTAAAATTTGCGTGTATACCAAACAGATCCTTTCACTGCGAATATAAAATGATGTCAAATCCCATGAGTACTTTGTGGTTATTCATGCACAAGATTTATCCAACCACAGAATTGGATTGCAAACAAATTTTGTGTGATTCGAATTACATACTATACTATGTGGTGTATTATGTACTTGTGTACCAACTTGTTTGAATAATTTTTAAATTGCACATAAAATCCTTTTTGCGCTTTTATGCAGCACCAGTTTTTTGCAATAAACAACTTGAAAATTTCTACATTTTATATTTATTTAAAGGTATTTTATCGTATTAATGGATTAAACATTGCATTAAATATGTTTTGGATTTATAGGGAGAAATTGTAATTTATTTATTTATTTAAATCCTTAGGATGTTAAATTAGGATGCCCAGAGGGACCACAGGTGTCTCTGGATTTGGATGAGAGCCTGGGAATAATTAGTCAGCAAACATCGAATGTTTTATCGAGCTCACCACCACAGAGTGGACGTATGTCACCGCCAATGCCGACAACACCGGCAACACCATCACAACAGCAACAAGAGAAGGCCGAGAAGGCAGATAAGGTGGAAAAGATGGAGAAGTTGCAGATGCAGCAGATGCAAATGCAACCAGAATCGTACGAGTTGCAAATTGACTATTGGCCAGTTGCGTCTCGCTATTCAGACAATAAAGAGAAGAAGGAAGATAAAAAGGGGACGGATCAGGGCAAAAACAGTATTAAGAGCACATTTAGGAATTTACAGGTGAGCCATCATTTATTTTTTGTCGCAGAGGTAATTTTCCATGTCAAAAATAAAATCGATGGAATCCTTCAAATATTGAATTTGATTAAATTTTGAGGACAAAATGAAGGAAATTTTCCAGAGTATAATTGAGGCATAAAACTTTCACATAATTAACTAAGCATACATACAAATGATTTATTTTCCCACCATTCTTTAGGTTTGGCGACTCCCCCAAAATCCTATAACCAGTGAACTACCGTACGGGCTGACGTTGAGCTACGCCACAAAGGAGAAGAAACAGAAAAGTACGTAAACATGAGAAATCACTCAATTATTCACTCCCCATCCTTTCTCCCCACACAAACACACACATCCTATTTCCCATCAGCACACGAAGGATGATCTAATGGTGTAATCTTTCTTTTGTCGGTTGTCCTGCCTCCACAATAATCCTTTAGTAATGCGTTTGGGTAAGAAGAAGGAGAAGGATCGTGATATGGAGAAGGAACTATGTGTCGATGGGATTTCTCGTTTAATTTGTTCACCAAAACCATCCCATCCAGTCCCATTGCGTGTCTACATTGATGGCACCGAGTGGACAGGTGTGAAATTTTTCCAGCTCTCCTCACTGTGGCAGACGCATGTGAAGAATTTTCCAGTTGGCCTCATTGGTGCTCCATTGGCTCCGGCTGAAACCTAGTCACTTTCTCGTTGATTTTCTTCCCCAAATAATACCCCCCATCCAGGCACTGTGTCATTCTTCACTTCATCAATAAGGTAAGAGAATGAGACAGATTGCTGATGGATGCTAAATGACTGCTGAAAGATGATAAAATTATATACAAGATTTATGTATGATTTCAATGTGATTCCACAATTGTAAAGCGTGTGGGAAAGGCAAGATTTGTGGTTGAAGAAAAGAAGGAGAATAATTATTACCTACATGAACCTTTTTGCAATTAAAGGAGCTGAATGTGTTTTTTTTTATATAAAAATTGTAATATTTAATCAATTTTTGTGATTTTAGTAGGATGCAGAAAATTGTAAATTGTTGTTCATTGATTAAATATCGCGATTAAATAGGATGAATTAAAATTTCATTTTATTTTTTCATTTTGTACATTTTAAGGTGATTTTTATCAAACAAAAAAAATTTGTAAAATTGTAACCGTGTGATGTGTATTGTATCAGCAATGAGACATATCTTAATCAATCTTTCACAGAGAAAATTCTAATTTTTGGATCAATGAAAATCACGACTTGACGTGGCTGTGGTTTTTCTTTTTCATATTTTTTTTTTGAAAAGTACATTGACACAGATTGGAAATTGATTAAGTTGGATGAGGTAGTAGTAAAAGGTTTTGACATGGCGGTACCTTTCATAGTTTATTCATGCGCTATTGCATTGATTTTTTTTGGTTGTTCCTTATTTAATTCTAAATCAACTTGTTATTTCACGATTTATGTATATTTGTACAACACTTCATAAAATTAATTTTATTACGTTGCTCCGATAAAAATCTCATTTCTTTTTGTACCTGGGATTCCACATGTTTATCCAATAATATTTTCTTGAAAAACATTTTCCTGAATTTGAGAAGAAATTTACGGAACTTAATTTCAGGAGTGCGGTCTCTCTGTTTTCGATTTCTTGCAGTTGGATTGTTTTAAAATTGGATTAATAATTTCGCTATTTTATTATTGCATGAAATTGGAATGAAAATCTCAATTTAATGCCATACGAATAATAGTTTCTGAGAACTTTTAGTTTTTATCTCCAATAAACAAAGAAATTTATTTGTTTCTGTATAGGAAAACCCCTCATTGGAGAAAACAATCGGAAAATGCTTAATTTTGATGAAAATCAAAAGAAGTAGAAATCGCAAAATAGACAGAAAAGATTTGCCCAAAAAATTCAAATAATGACGTCATAATGCAGCAATTATTTGCGTTCTAAAATTTATTGCAAATTCTTCACCGAATGTCAAAACTTCTACAATCTCTAAATTGTGCTGGAATCAGTATATGAAGAGAAAAATGCAAAATTAGAAGGATTAGAATACGATGAATTGCAATGGAAACAATAATTAATATTTAATTGAGATGATGGATTGAAAAAAAAATTCCATGAAAATTATCTTAAATGGAATTGCAACGAATTAATTTAAAAGTCTTTTCAATGGAATAAACTTTTAAAAAGAAATGTTGGTAATAATACTTACCATGAAAGTCAATAATATAGTAAAGTAAAAGAGAAAAAAAATCAATATTAATTGGCATAATAAATAATATATAGTAAATGTTACAATACATATTGATATTCATAGATAAAAAATGAAGAAAATATCAAAAGAAATAAAAAGACATTAATGCAGGTTTAGATAAAATTGAGTGTTGTATAATCTCTATATATTGTAATATTGAAAATTGAAAAGTAAATTGTGTTTAAGTGCAAAATAATAGAAAGAGAAAGAGAAATCTTAGGCATGTAGTTTGTTTTTTTTTGTCTGATAAAGAAATCAATATCATCTCTTGCTCATTTTTTTATTTGGTTCTAAAAACTTTCTCCTCGTGTGATGATGATTAGGAGAGTTTTTTTTCTGTTAAATGAATTGTAATCCAATTGCATGCAAAGCCTCTTGTCCTTCCGCTCATAGAACACTCGAAAGAAGGTTGGATGTTGTATGAGGTCAAAAAAAAAAACTACCCACAATATTTAATCCTATGATAGAGAAAAGATTGTATTTATATTTATTGTATTAATTGTATTCTACCACAGGCAGGAACAGAGAAAAAATAAATTACTTAACACAACCTGTGTGACAAAGTAGAAAAGAAATTGATGTGAACTCCAAGTCACTGAAATACTCAACTGCTCTTAAAAAATATATTATAAATAAAAAATAATAAAAGTCTCTAAAATAATCACTAAACATATATAATCAGTATAATAAATATTTACATTCTCAAGTGAGAATATTAATTAAAAAAAACAAAATACAGTCATATAAAAATCATTACAGAGTTCTCTTGTTATTATCAAACATTCATGAAATTGTATGCAAAGTTTGCAGACATTTTGCCAGAGCTTTACAAAAGTTTTATGCTTAAAAAAATAAGTAAAAAAAAAACAAATTGCGATATTTCAATTCACAAGTTGATTTAAAAATAGCTCGATTGTGGTTAAGTTGATATGAAAGATATCTTTCAGCTGCAGAGATTTTTTTAAAAATTAAATCTCTTTTTCAAATATTTGATGAAAGATTCGTACATAAGTAGATTGTTAATTGAATTGGGCTATTTTTGTGTCTTCACTTGTGAATTATAATAGAAATTTTAATGGATTTTTCTTCAAACAGTTACTGCCTAAAATAACGTTCTTTTTCTTACATTTAATTTAACATTTTTACTCTTCAATTTCTTGCATACATAGCCGAATTCTTTCCGAGAGTTCTCTACAACATAATAATTTTTTTCAGTCTATTTTTCAGTTTTGCAATTTCACTGTCAAGATGAGAAAAAGAAATCTTTGGTTGTGACTTTTTTAAGTGAAATGCAATTGACGAGAAGAACAGATTGAAAGAATAAAACATACCCGTTAATGTTAATGAAGACATTTTTGTAGCTAAAGTATAGTATATTATATACATATACGTAATTTTAAAAGGATTATAACTTCAGTAGAGCGAAAAATCCTCAATATAATCACACAACTAATCAATTTGATTGTTCCGGCAGAGAAGTGGAGGCTAAAACTACATAATAAACGCAATGATTTTGTCATGAAGGATATCAAAGATATTGCAGCTTCAAAATTAAAGGAAAAAAAATGACCTAAACCATGGTAAAAGCGTAATGATAAAGATGAAAGCTTGACTGTACTGTAAATGTGATTAAAATATTAAACAAAAAAATCTGCTTCTTTTATTTATTAATATTTATTATTTCTTTTTATTTCAATAAATAACAACATATAAAAATTTGATTTTTTAACAAAGTTTCATAACAACTTTTCACAGATTCTTGGTAATCTATTGGTTTGAGAAGCGAAACTGATTTCCCTGGAAGCCTCCATGGATTATAATAGCTCGATGACAGAGACCCTGTGGACCGGCGATGCCACCTTCAGGCAGCATAAAGTCCTTTCCTTGATGCTGCTTAGGTTGACTGAACTCCGTGAGGTTCCCGTTGCTTTCTGCCAATGAAGACAGGGACCAAACGCCCAAGAGACGGGATTTTCCTTGGCGTGCTATCACATAAAACTGTTGTGGAAATGGAAAAGGTAATGCGTTGGTAAGTTTTAAGCTTTTAAAATGAAACTTTTAGTACGACTAGCATAGTTCATGGAGTGTGCTGAGCACGGCTAAAGTGCTAAAAGTGGTGAGAAAGTGGATTTGAATTGGATTTATGCTTCAAAAGGAATCGAATATTTTTATTAAATGTTTAGCACGATAAAATAAATAATTAGAGGAAATCTGATTGAGAAGAAATTAGCATATTAATAAATGAATAATGATTTTCAAGGAATTTTTGGTTTGTCTTTGTTCAATCTTTTACCTTTTGGCATGTTTAAAATTCCAAAATTTTCTTTTTTTTCTCCTCACAGTAAAAGATACAAAAAACGTTCTTTTATAGTTTTCTTAACTATCCGGAAAATATAAATAAAAAAAACATAATTTCAAAGCCAGATGGACCCCTCTTAGTCAGTACAGTTCATTCATAAAAAACTAAGTGTACTAAAGAGAGTTTGGTGAGTATAAAATGTAAATAAATAACAAAGAAAGTTGATAGCTAGTAGAACGTGCTTTTAAATCACATTTTCTCCAAAAGTTTGCAATGAATATTGACGCAAATGTTATTTGTCGTATTTGTCTACAATCTGAGAGGCTTTTTCATTCAATATTCGAGGAATTGCAATCACTCTTGCTCGTAGATATCGTGACACAAATCGCCAACATTTCTGTGAGTATGCCATATATATTATACATATTTCTAAATAAATTTTATGCACATATTTGACGTGGCTTTCTAAAGAAATTCTTTGCATTTCTCAATGTTGTTTAAAAATATTTCTTTTTTGTGGTATTTTTCTTATGCTGTGCATGTTTCTATAATGTTTACAACTTAATCATTTTTTTTAACAGATTAATAAGGATGATAAACTGCCTCAACAAATCTGCCACGACTGTACGACAAAGTTTATTGCTGCTAGTGATATTCGGCGTCTAGCTATTGAATCGGATTGTTTTTTGAAGGAAAATTTAAGGACATTATTTAAAGAGCCACAAGAAGATGGATCTGAAATTTCATTACAAAAATCTCCATCCTGGGCAGATGAACAGCAGGAGTTGAAAAAGACAAGAAACGCAGAGATTGCAGAGGCAGAAAGGAACCAAATAAGTTGTGATGGAAGCAAAGAAGACGAAGATCACGAGGAAGCTTTGGAGGAATTTTCCTGTGAAACTTGTGGAAAAGTTTTTCAGAGTCACCTATCAATGAGACGACATACAAAATACCATCTGTTGGATCGCATAAAATGCCCACTGTGTCCTCGCAATTTCTCACAAATGAGCAATCTCAAGCGACACTTGATTGTACACAGCGACATGAAGGAGTTTCATTGCGACAGGTGTTCTGAGCTCTTTGGCAGTATTTCAGCTCTCTATGAGCACATTAAGAATCACATAAATACCCCTGATTCCACTCCCAGTGACTATGTGATGCGATGCGAAGTTTGCCGGGATTTTAGCACAGCATCGTATGTTGAATTCAGGAATCACATGAGGAGGGAGCATCAAGTATCAGGAACAATCCGTCCATTCATCTGCTGCATATGTGGGATTCGCTTCACGTCCAAGCAGGGAATGTTTCGGCACATTGACAATATTCATGAGAATAATCGTCGAAATTTGCGGAATCGCGACAAGAACTTTCTATGCACGACGTGTGGGAAGAGTTTCTACACCAACTTCCACCTTGAGGTGCACGTAAGGAGTCACACAGGACAACGTCCCTTTAAGTGCCAACATCCGGATTGCCATAGAGCTTTTTCACAACTTTCGGGGCTTAAAATGCACACCTACACGCACACGGGTGAGAAGCCTTTTTGCTGCAAAATCTGCGGGAAGTCTTTCAATCAGTATGGGCATGTGCGGGAGCACATGCTAATCCATTCAGATATCAGACCACATGTGTGCAAAATTTGCAATCATTCATTTCGTGTTAAAGGGAACCTAACTGCACATATGATGATCCATAGTGGCAAAAAACCATACATATGTTCGCTTTGCTTTAAATCATTCGCCCAGGGCTCCAAGCTACGGCAACATATGGATAAGAAGCATCCCAATTGAAGTTTGGATGTTTCATAGTGATTTAATACTAAATCTGAGATTTAAGTATCCTAATATCTTGTTAAAAACTAAATGAGCTATAAAAATTTAAATATTTCTATTTTACCTCATCCTTTTCGTCAATTAAATATCCAATGACAAGTGCCCAATGGGCTTTATGTCCACTTCTGAGACAGGGTGTATGGTTGACGTCGGAGTCATAGGGCACAATCAGGCATGCTTCCGACTGAAGAGCATTCCGGATTTCATCACAATTCAGATCACCCTCAAACAGGTGGCACCTCCCTGAGAAAGCTGGTTGATCCAGGAGGATTTCCATGAGGTTGCCAGCACTGAACATTTCTCCCATGGCAGTAAAACCCCGACGTTTAGCTTCCTGGAAGAGCTCATCGGGTGTAGGGAGGCCTCCCAGGTACATGCTGATTGTTACAAAACCACATGTTGGCCCTTCCTGCAGGATTGACTCCACCCGATGAAAGAAACATTTCTTCGGTGGTCTGTGTTCACAAACGCGCGCCAAAAAACAGGATTTCTGCACTTCCGGGTATTGAGACGCCCAGAGGCACTCCTGGAAATCCACAGTACACCCTGAGGTGGGATTTTGTCTTGTGTGGAAGGCAACAGGAGAAAAATTCGGCACAGGAGGTGGAATAGGTATGATTTCGTGTGACATGGGAGCACGAGGATGAGGGTTTGTGTAATCCAAGAAACTGCTGGGAGATAACTAGGTCAGTACACCAAGGTATATATGACATTCCCAACTCATTTCTATTTTTATCATTTCGCTCTTTCATTCTCTCATTCCCCTTATTTGTTCCACACATTTCATGCGCATGCTGATGTGAAATGCCTCACTGTCGTTTTGAATGTAATGATATAAAAACGAATTTCTCTGGTCAGGCCAACTAAATTACAAAGATATTTTGTTATCAAAAAAAAATTTTTTTACTTTTTAAAATTTTATTTTTTTTAAACAGTTTCAAAATGCCTAAAATCAGATTTTCTTTGGTTTTATAAAAAGGGTTATTTTATAGAAATTTAAAAATTTAATGGTACTTAAGGATGCAATTACTTTAAATTAATTAGATAAAAGATATTTTCAATATTTATAGTTTATAGGTAGAATGGAAGCTCATTACATTCCACAGCAAGTTGATTCAAAGAAAACATCGTTTTTTTGCCAACATGATGTGGGTTCAATGAATTTAACATAATTTTCATATGAACGTACTACATACACGTAGGTACATAGCCAACAATGTTGTAAATTATTTCCAAGAAAATCTCTGCGTATTTTAGCATTAAGTTGCAATAGCTTCATTTATCCTGCACTACAGGAATTTTCTAATAAATATCTCTTGGATGGCAGTATAATATAATGATTTCTTTGGAAATGATGGTGGTGTGTGGTGAAATGTAATTGGAAATCCTCACATGTTTTTCTCAACTCATCCTGACATATCAAAGGGTAGCATCGCCATTCTAGCTGTATTTCATTTGTGGTATATCCTTTCCAATATTGACCATGAGAAATCCTAAATGTAGTTTGACCGAGAAAAGAGTCAAATCTTTTATCATTTGGAAGGAGAGAAAACAGAAGAAGAAGGCATATTGTTGTATAGGAAGGTGAGTGAGTGGAATTTGAAGGAGTCGAAATATAATAAATCAGATAGAAATGATGGGGAACTCAACTCAATAAGAACTCTGAGCGGCATCAACAATCGCTATTGGTGTATTAGCAGGCAGGCAGGCAGTATATGAGGTGAGGGGGTATAGGAAAAAAGCTTCTGACTTTGTTGAGTGCCTCCCTGTGTATATATAATACACATATTGACATCGTCTCTGGCAATCTCGGCAAAATCAATTCCCATTCATATGGTGGGGCGGAAATGAAAATTACCGTGGGGTTTGATTTTAAGCGGACAAATCGAGCGGAAGGATGAATGTATGGGGTGTGGGGGTGTTATGGAAGGTGATCCTTTTGGCATGACAAACGGGAGGAAATCACTGAAGAGGAAATATACAAAATCATGTTACTCCCTTCCTTTTCCTGCATACTTTTTCACACCCTTTCCTTTTCATCTTATACACAAGTTTTTCGAATTTTCACCCCAAACACCCTCTCACTCGGCATTTCCCAATATTATTCCATCTTTCCCTGTAAAATGTTTATTTCATTTTTATCGCGAAATATACAAATTTCCCTTTTTCCCAATGATGATGAAATAGGTAGGCATTTTTCATGCGGGGTGGTGTGTTTAAATAAATGGGATCTGCAAAGAAGGAAGACAACATAATTTTATTTCCTCAAGCTATACTTAAGTAATTCTCATGTAATTTGAAACACAATGCTGTGTTGTAGAAATTTTCTGAAAATGATCATAATGTCGATTTGGGGCTTGAATTTCATTAGGAGTGATTTTCATGATTAAAATTCCCATGAAGAAGAAAAAAATAAATCATATTTGAATTTCTCCGTCCATCCCCCAAATCATTCGCCCCATATATCCCTTGTTCATCCACCCCTCGGACCTCTCTCCGCCCATGAATTGATATTCAACACGAAAAAAAAATTGTCGGCAATCGCTCCTGTTTATAGCAGAATTGTTGGCAATCTTTTACTCAACATTTCAACCCCCATCCAACCCCTCCTAAATGGGTTTGCCTCAACGCATTTTCTATCCTTCTTTCTCACATCATGCAGAGTCATCATCATGTAAAATTTGTAGGATCAAAATCATCTCCGACAAATGTCTGGTCCTTTTGCTTGGTGGGAGCAGCTTTTTTTTTTACTTCTTCTGTGAATGAAAACCTCTCTCCGCAAGGCTGTGGTGGCAGGGGTTGCCCAAATTTGATTGATATCGCGCGCTTTTTGAAGGTCCCCACAGAGAAGAATGGGAAGCCAAAGTGAAAATAAAAAGAATTAGAGATACATGAATTTCAAAGGATTTCCCCCCCAATGCTGTAAAAATATTACCATTGATGGGTGTTGCGAGCGGAACACAAAGTTGACAGAATATTTAATAGCATTTTTACCAATCTAATGAATATAATTTGACTGCGAAATGTATAAAAGGGATCGGTAGGTCTCTTAGAGAAAATATTCAAGTATAAATCATTATAAATAATGAGTTCAATTTAAAAATGACTTTACCTGTCTCTTCGAATAAAGCGTAGGTATACTTAGAAAGGTATGCGAGGGTGGGTTAAACACTGAGAAGAGATAAAGGAAGAAATTTAAGGGTTTAAGATGGATTATTTCGGATGTTACATTTGTATATGCGTTTAGACACAAACATAATAGGATATCCCACAGTTTTGAACTTCCGTGTTTGAAGATATTTATTTTTGATACTTTCCCGTAATTTAAATCAGATTTAAAGCTTAACTATTTTTGTCATTCTAAAAACTTACTAAATTGACTTCATTAGTGAAAAAAAACTAATAAGGACTAAAACGATTTTATATTACGTAAAAAATCCTTTTTCAAATTCAAAGAATTTGTTTATGATGAAAAAAAAAACATTTTTATAAACTTTTAATGAATTGCTTTTCCCCTGCATTCAATTGATACATTTTTCTCGTGATGTTTTCACATATTGAATGCACATACAGGAACAACATATTTTCTTAGTAATATCAATATTTGATATCGATAAACAATGAGCACAGCAAATAAAATTTCTCGCAAATAAGGAATTATTAAAGGAAATCAATGGTAAAAAAACTGCAAAAAACGATGAAGTGGCTGAGAAAACACAAGATAATGAAGATTCACAAGAAAATAAGTTTTATTTCATTGCTTAAAACACATAAAATAGCTCAGCATTTCGACAGATTTATATTTTCACAAATTGCAGACACTCGAAAATAACCACAAAAGCAACTTTATCACCCCCAATTCAAGTGCGGTTGGGGTCGAAGGAAAATAGGTTTGGTATGTGATTGAGATCCTGTATTGAGGTTCCCTCATAATTTTCATTCTATGTTCTATGTTGGGCATATATTTACCTCCCACATATAATCCTTTTCCCACATTTATTCGTGGAAGTAGCATGTCGAGAATATGAAAAGACCGAAAGCAAGTCGATGGCCTATTTGCTAAAGTAAAACATTCAAGTTGCTTCTCTTTAAACACCAAACATCAATTTGAATTTCCTCTAAGGATTCTCTTAATTTATCCTTCGTTTTTTATTAACATTGAAAAAGAGCATTATTGACTTTTTGTGTGTTCGCTATGAGACCTAAAATTATAAAATGAAATGCCCATCGGAGTAGGAAGAAAAAAAATTAAACCGTGTTTTTTTTTGTAGTTGCGACTATATTAAAGATTATTTAGTGAAAATTCTATGGATTTTCCCTGAATATTCAAATAAAATCAAAGAGAAATAAATATGTAAATTAAAATTTCAATGCTAGTTTAAAAAAAAAAATTTAAAATACTTTTTGAAATAAATTATAATTGTTATTTACTTTGTAGACCTGATGAAGAGGATGAAGATGGAATAAACCCTACGAAATATGATACGAAAAAACGTATTGTGAAGCTTTTATGCATAGGTCGTAGATGTTTAGTACCATGGTGCTTTAAATTATATTTTCTAAAAAAGCTTTTATTTATTTTGTAGAATTACAGAAAGAAAAGAAAATAATTTAGAGATCGTACATTCTTGGGAATTGAGCAAGTTTTTCTCGTATTTTTCAGCGTTTACCTAAACGCTCATTTTGGGAAAAATTTTGGATGGAGTTATTACTATAATTTTTATTAAAGAGTGACTATTTGCAAAGCTCAACTTTTTATTGTCTTTAGTGTTGGTCATCAAAGATTGGATTGACACGAAAGAATAGCGTGTACGGATGTGAGAAAGCACTCACAATACTAAGCCACTGACACCTCAAAAGCATGGCATTAAAAGCAACATTTTAATTCCCCTTATAGTAGTCGGTCACACCCAGAAAAGGAAATAATGTAAGTATATATAAAATACAGATAGTTGTATCAAAGTATATAGCAGAGCTTTTGAATGTGACGCTTTGGTTTACCCTAAAAATCCAATAAACTTAAGAAGCTTTAAAGTATCACAGTACACAGTGAGTAAAATATTAGTATGATTGATGAAGCTTCTTGAGCTGTCTATAAAATTAAATATTTATGTAATATTATGCAGCCAAAAATTGTTACAATCTACGCCCAATAAATTTTGCAATTTCACGCGATATGGTCTTCTTGATATATTGTTACAGAAAAAAAAACTTCTTGGGACCAAGTAAATATTGTCAACAGTTGGTATTCCACGTGATGATAGAAATTTTATTTGGACTTTTGCCAAAGTTGGGTCCAAGTGTGGAGATATAATTCATAAATCATGTTCCAGACTGGACCAGAGTGGGGATTTTCCTAATCTCTGTGTGGTACCCCTTATTCACACACACGAACTTCTGAGGTGCGAATTCTTTATGAATTCAGTGAACTATCAAAATGGCAAAGATGTAACACAAGTGGTTGGTTGTTCAGAATAGTAAGAAGAGTAGGTGAGTTCTGAATGCTCTCTGAATTGCGTCTGGAAAAATACGTTGGGTGGGCGACAAGGACAAGGGCGAACGAAAAAAAATGATGAAAATGACTTTCTATCGCACCTTTGTCCGCACAATGAATGAATTTTTGTGTGAGGAATGGTAGAAGAAAATGTGTGATGAAATAACACGCTATAAAATTAATTTTTGGGTGATTTCCCTCAGAATTTATGGGTGTTCCACACGACAAATAAATTCGCCGGGTGTGTCATATGTGATTCTGTGGGAAATTAAGACGTCTTTTACGACAATGTGCCTCAAATGTAATCTATTGTGTATGCCCGGGAGGATACACGAGGACTGTAGCGACATTGGTGAGAAATTTGCCATCGCCGTCAGAATTTGCCCAAGATGCACAATAAAGCAAAGAATGACGGGGGACTTAAATATTTTAGTATATACGTGAATGTGGAAGATCTTTGATACTTATACTGTACGGGGTCATTGTTTATGATCCCCTGAGATCTTGAGGGCTATTTTAACAAAATTGAATATATCAGGCATCATAACACATTGGAGTGGATATATGGAGGACCATTCTGTTGAAATGGAGAAACTTGAGCTTTCTGGAAAAAGGCAGATATGAGCTTTGAGTGTGGAAAAAAAGGAAGAAGGTCAAAATTAAGAGATTTGCCATCAAAAGTAATGGAGTTGTGTTTGATTATTGAATTTTAGGCCTCACCGGAAGGCGCGCATACAGGCATCGGGAGAGTAAACCTTTGCAAAGTGAAGCTACCACTTTTACACTCAATTGAATATTTGCCCTCTCTACGAACTTTCTTCATCCCCCTTCAACATCTTCCACTTGAACGCACAAGACTCATATATGGAGGACGAAAAATTGTATGTATGGATTTGAAGCAGTTCCCGATGGGTGGGATCCTTTTGCCACCAACATCTCGCTTGAGTGAGTGGGTCAAGAATATTGGAGAGATTCCGTGTCATTCTTCTCACTTTCGCATGTATGAAATTTCATTAAACTTTTCAAATTGAATTCTTTCCCTGATTGAAGACGTACCATGGTGTTCACACCATTTCAACTCATAAAAGTTGTGGAAAAAACATCCAATTGGAGCACAATTTGTCACAATGTTGTGAACTATTCACATATTCTACACGACAGACAAGACAGAGGGACATGCTTCGTGATTCACATTCAACGTTCTTATAATAGTAGAACTTTTCTCATATATGTTTGTTATTATATTGAAACTATATACATACACATGTAAGTTCATAAGGTCAATCAAACTTTTCGTCTCTTTATTTTATATACATATATAGTTAACGATTGTGTCCTAAACAGTGTGATTGCTATAAAAGGAAACTTCCTTTGAAATTCATAAAATTTAGTTAGCTTTTTATTGAATTATATACGTTTGTCTTCAACCCTATGTGTAAATGGGAAAACAGTCATTCTTCCTTATGGAACTATTAAATTTAATTTGTTTAGGAAAACAGGAATCGGTCGATTTGGTAACATTGATTAAACATTGATTTAGTCAAAATCCCTACTATTTTGTAAACATTTTAGCATTTTCCTTTTCCATGTTATATTTTCCTCAATCTGTGGAATTTGATGTTATTTCACTGAGATTGCAAGATTTTCCTGGATTACATCCATGCCCAATAAAATTGCTTTTGGCATAATGATGGAAGACAATACGAATTAATAATGGACCCTAATTTTGCTTTATACTGAATGGGAAATTCAATGAAATTCAATTTATTGCATAATGATGAAATTTCATGAGATCACATAAAACAACTGAGGCACCAAATTGGGTATGCTGATATAGAGACCTACAGGCCAAATCACTTGATGAACCCCGCCGGTCCCCTGCCATCCTGTCTCCTCATCAAAATGTTAGTCGTCGTTAGACATTACAGTGTATCACAAATTGCCACGAGCTTTTAACATGCTAAACTTTGCTGACAAAGTGAGGGACTAAATGAAATAAGTGTAATAAGTAAAATGCGATAATTTAATTCATTATCTTTCGTTCACAACATGATACATAATAATTTCTCTGAGTGTTGGAAGTTTCCATTTACTTCCGTGCATCAAATTAACTTACAATTAGTGCTTCTCTAAAGTGTTTGCTATTTAATATAGGGTTTCGTTCAGTTTATGCAGCTTTTGAAACATCAACACAAAACTTAAACTAGAAAATGCATCCTTGTGCTTTCTAAAGATTTTCACTTCAAGTTTTTGCTATAACAAAGTATCAAATTTGTTTATTGTTTGTGCTTTCCCATGGTAATGAGCTAAAAGGATTTGAGAAGTGTTCTCGAGGTGCCCCAAATTAAAACACCCGAGGCGGGGTGCTCCTTCGAGGAACAAAAGGATAATTTCTACCAGGGTTGGTTTGAAAGGAATTTTAAATACACTGTAAGCTGTCGCGCTTAATCTCTAAATGAATACATAATATACACATATTTTTTTGATTCTGAGAAAATTATGAAAACATTTTTTTAAACGTGCTTTTCTTTTAATGTGTATACCTATTAATTATGTATCAAGGATTTAGAATATTTAATCAACATGTGATTATGGGGTCGTGCGAAAATTATTACATTTAGAGAGCTTTCAAGACAAATTAATTATTTTCTCGTATTAATATTTATTTTAATAAATTCTCTTTCTGTTTCACAATTTCTACATCTTTTGTTGATTTTTCCCTCATAAATGGTGCTAAAAGTTTTTGATTTTCAACAATATTCCCTCCAGTACATGCACTTACAATGTAACTTGTTGTCAAATTAATAATGAGACCAATAAGTCCGTAATATACAAATGCAATTTTAAATAACCAAAAGGTATCGTCTGAAGAATTTTCATTTAGTAATGGAGTTGGAATTGTGTCTGCTAATGTACTATTAAGGAAATCTGTGAAATCAGTAACTTCTTCGCTGCATCCGTTAGTTCTGAAAGGTAGAGGAGCTTCTGGTTTGCTATTCATTCCGCCAACGATTAAAATTGCAATTACAATTCCACCAGCACAAGCTCCAGCTTGAGCCCCCTTAAAAATACAAAACAAATTATTTATTTTCCAATGATACAAAATTATTATTTTTTTATAGATACCTTTCCATTGACATTGGGGAAAAGCATTCCTGTAGTGAAGAAGCCAAATAGCATACTCGTTGTGAGTGCCATCATTTTATTTGTAATTGCAAAAATCATTCCCATTCTTTGAATGACAAAAACCATTAACACTTGAAGCACCCCAAGGAGTATCACAATGCTTTTCATAATATTCTGTGCTCTTTTCTCTGAAATATTCGTCAAGCGGTAACTGAAGAAGTCTTCGTAGATTGTGCCCCCCAATGCATTCAAGTAAGACGAAGTTGTGGATAAACTTGCTGCAAATATGCCAGCTATGAAGATGCCATTGAATCCTATGAACAATGAAGCTTTCTCTTGCACAAAATGTGGCAGTATTTGATCGACTTTTTCAATCATGCCCCCCGAGACAGGGTCACATGTCTCATAGGATGTATACATTGTGATGCCAATGAGTTGAGACAGGCAAATAAATACCCCAAATACAATGCAAACAATCCAAGATACTAATTTAACATTCTGAATATTTGGTAGTGACAAATATCGTTGTACATTGGCTTGGTTCAATTGAAATTGATAAATATTTATAATAATGGAACTCACGTATCCTATGATATTACTTCGACTATTGAAGTTTGTTATACTGAAGAAAGAAAAAAAAACAATTCAAGAGAAAAAAATATTAGTTTGTAATTGAAAAAAAAAGTGGAGGGTAGAGAAATTAATATAGATATACATACTTTATCCAGTTGAGCCTTCCACCTCTATCTGCAGTTTCCCATATATTTTCAATTCCTCCCACGGATTTTATTCCAACTGTTGCAATAATGCAGCTGGATACAACAAGGAGGCTTAATTGCAACACATCCGTCCAGACTACGGCTCTAAATCCTCCAATTGCAGTATACGAAGCACAGAGGAGTGAAAGTGCAATAATCGTGGCATAAATATTTACTCCTGTGACTTTCTGGAACACCAATGCAGGAACATACACAGTCACGGGTAAATAGAAAATTCCCGACAGTGCGTAGATGCCACTTGCAAAAATTCTAACACTTCGACTGAATCTCATCTCGAGATACTGAAAGCTCGAGGCTACCTTTAGTTCAGTGAGGACGGGAATGAAGACACACAGGAAAACAGTGTTCGATAGTAAAAGGGAAATACTAAACAACCATGGATGTATACCGTAGGTGTAGGCTTCGGCTGATAAGCCAACAATTGTCATGCCGGAGATCGATGTTGCTACAAGGGAGCACATAACAGGGAAAATTCCCATTTTCCTGCCACCCAAAAGATATTGCTCCCTTGTATCGGGTCTTTTTCGAGATGTCACTCCGTGGTAAAATCCAATTAGTGCAGAGAACAGTAGCACGGCTGCGAAACAAGAGTAATCAACGAAAGAAAAATGTTCCTCCGCTGTATCCATATTTTATTTTTTTATTTTCACTCAACACGCAGAAGAGCCACTACCCAACTGACGGATTCGAATGGACTGGGAGAATTGAAATTTTACATACTCTGTAACTTTGTGAAAAAGCTGAATAAATATTAATTTAAATGGGTGTCTGATGACAAGAATAAATTTCAAGATAAATTTGCCATGAGCCCATTTTAATTGATAAATTGCTCCTATTTGAAGCATAACATCTTATATCCATTACGAGTGTTAAGGTAATTTTTTATTTTATATAACAAAATTTATTAACGCATGCAGTATTTTAAATTGCATTTAATATTTATATACAAAATATGATAATCTTGCGATCTCAGAACCATTGCTCAGATCTTGTTATCATTATCATAAACAATGAAGAATTTAAAGACCATGACATTTTCCCAGTCATAACAATTTTATAGTTTATTTAATTATTATTATATTTAAAAGGAAGATTGTAAAAATAAATTCTAGGGGAGGTTCTTTGAATTATTAATTAAAAAAATATTGAGGGCTGTTTAATTGAAAACAAAAGAATGGTGAGATCCGAATTTGCGTACTGAGCTTTGAAAGCTGACGAGCAAGGAACTATTCCATTCCCGACAACTATATACATAAAATAAAACAAATAATTTTGCAATTACTTATGCTCCTCTAATTAAAAAAAAATATTTAAGCAGAAAGATGTGTAGTTGGCAGAATTGCAGTTCATAAAGTAACTAAAGGTACCCCAATGGAAAGTTGTAATGAAAATGTGTATAGTTGAGGGAGTAGAATATAAAAAAAAACTCATGGGTCCCCTTTTATTCTACTATGTCTATATGTTCAGATCAACTGTTCCGGGAAATTTTGCTGTATTCCTATGTGATTTCTATAGGCCTCGGAGGAATAACTGAATGACTCTAACATGCGAGAAAGAAAGCCCCTAAGCATAGGTTTGTCGTTTTTTTTCTTCTCGCAAATAAGGTTTTTCTACCTACATTTTTTCCCTCCCTGCCCTTAAAGACAAGTAACAGAAAATAATAAATAATTCCACATGCTTTACTTGTAGATTCGGTGTGTTAGATATGAAATAATCCTATTCTTATATACACAATCCATAACTTGTGCTCGCACACAAATGTGCTATATTCTAACCCCATTGAAATTGTGTTGGTAATATAAAGTTAAGGTAAGAAGATGGTTTGGTAACCGTAATTTATTCTTACATCGCACAAACCACAAACTTAAATCTCCCAGAGGAGGGACCCCTTCTGCATAGAAACGCGCTTACATGCCACAACTTTTCTCAAATGTTTGTTTTATTTTACGACGAATTGGTGAAATGTGGAGGAGTTGAGATTCCATGGATACATCAATGCCATTTACAAAGCAAATTCACAGACCCATTCGAAACTCCTTTTATTTGTTTATAACATTGGGACAGAAATCAATAAGTGGTGTCATCGACGCCACACTTGACAACCCTCTATGGACAATCCCTCTCACTTTATAGACAGACACATTTTGGAGTATTTTTTTTGTGTGTGTGTGAAAAGAATTGCAATGGAACTCATCTTTAGACACCGTAAAATGATCCCATATCATCCCATCGTCACTTTGGATTTTAATTATTATCATGTCACTGCCAATAGATAAAATTTAGTCGTCCCTTCATCAGCACATTCCAAGTACGACATTAAATTCCAACGATCTTGAAAGCTCAATGTGGCTCCCCTACATGGATGAGAAAAAATTGTCTCGGTGGAACAACCAATAAAATTTCCATTCCCTTCTTCATTTCGTCAATGTTCCATTCTTAAAGTCTGTCTGCTGTGTGATTTTTGGTGAGAATGAAATTAAAATTGTGGATTATTTAAATTTTCTGCGCGGGGAATTTATTTAAATTAAAACTCACAGAAATATAAAGATCCTCATCTTGATATACTTTTCATATTTGTCGCCCCTTCGCGCATTTTCTTGCTAATAGGGTGTTAGAGTATAATGAAAGGCTCCACGAGGGAAAGTCATCGTATTTTCTCTGACCGACAGAAGATGAAACAAACTAAATGGCTCTCTTGCTCTTTACGTTTATAATTCAACACGCACCAATGTGGAGACAATTTTCACTTATTTTCATTACCTTATATAAAATGTAATATTTGCATATTTGTTCTCTTGCTTGGTTAATTAATTCTACTTCCATAGCTCAGCAATTTGCTTAAGTATACATACATACATAACATGTGCTTGCGCATTTTTCTCAAAAGCTCCCCACTTTTTTGTATGTTTTTCCATTATGCATTGAGCTTCATCATACTCATCAGAGTACGTTGAGGTTATATAGGTGACTTCTTTTTTTTATTTTCCACTATAGATGGTCAGCAAGCTTTTATTGTAATTTATCAAATTTATTACCTTCTTAATAGTCTTGTATATGTATATTTTATTATAGGGGTTACATATCTTTTACTGACATCGGAAAAAGAGCTTTTCAAACTTTGATTTTTTTCCTAATGAAATTAATTGAATAAAACATTCGTTTTTTGAAAATTTTTATCTTGTGTTTGATAAATAGTTAGTATATTGAAAATTTTACAAGGACCATGACTAATGAAGGTTTTTTTTTGCACATTCTAATTTTGTTATTATATGACTTGGGTTGTAAATTATTTTCATACATTTTCTAAAAAGTACCTATTTATTTTGTAATTATTCAATTCTTGAGCTGATGGACGAGGGAATAATATATCATAAATATGTTTCAAATTTTTCAGAAATCATAAGTTTTTTTTATTTTGCGTCTTTGATTAAAAACAATCATAACATTATAAAAAAAATCCCATGAGCTTTTGAACCATTACTAACGAGAGATTCTAGATTGATTTACAATCATATTTATCTACGCCTAATCTTTCTAGTTGCGACTTTTCCTTTGCTGAATTAACTTATAATAAGAAAATTATTACATTATAAAGTAAAAATTTGTTTGTGGAAAGGAGAAACAAGAAAATCCCTTTTAAGATTCTTGGAAAATTTCAGTTTGTTTTGCGAAACACATTTCTTTCTTCCACCTTCTACGCATGATAATAATAAAGATAAACGAAGAGGCATATTTTTGTCTTCATAAACCTATTCGACTATTCGAGCGAAATATTATAATTTGATCTTTTGGAATAGTGGAGCAGAAAAAAATTTCACATCTTCTACGAGGTGTTGAAATGACGCCGATTAACGTCATTCGGAACGGATGGTGTCGCAATTTCTTTCCACGTGATAAAATAATTGTCAACTATTAAAAAGAAAATAAGGTGATGTATTCTTAACCTACCCCCTACTGGACTTATTTACATAATTCTGCAAGGAAATATATAAAATGCATAGCAATAAATATAATAAAAACTTTTTTTATTCTCAGTAGCCAATTAAAATATTATAGTTTATGGTTTGAAACACGTGACGTTAATTACATATTTGTTGATGACTGATTGATCTTTGGTATGTCATAATTTTTAATGCATATATGTTTTTTTGCACATAGCAACAAAAATGCCATATATAGCAAAACAGGCAAGAAATAATAATTAGCATTTATCCACTTGAGGACAACTTTAATGTTATCTGTATAGAATGCTTGTTTTAAATTTGTTATTGATTTTTTTCCTCCATTTCATTCTCATGGATGAACAAGGTTTAATCTAAATATTTATATTGTGCCCCGAGTTTTTAATAAATTTTCTTGTATTTTTTCGTATGGTGTACAAACCGAAGTCTTTTTTTTCTCTAATTTTTTACTTACCACTCTCCGCTTCAGTGTTATGTTAGTCCAACAAAAATATACTTCCTGTTCTGGCGAAATATTTTTTAAGGAAAACCCTTTTTTTTTCTTAATACAAAAAGCACAAAGCTCTTGGTAGGAAAAGAAGAGAAGAAAAGAAGATTTACTTTTTTACTGGACTTTTATCTGAACACATTCCCTTTCAGCATATCCCATGGGAGGCAAAAAATGTCAATAGAAATGGCATGACCAGGGCGCAACGTAGCATAAATGAGTAGAACGACGTGGATTTCAATTATGATGTTCGCATGTATGGAAATACAGAATTGCAATAAAAGCTGGAATGGGAGTAAAAAAGCCCTTCGTGACAGATTAGCACCAATTGTATCTCCAAGTGTGATTCAATTTTCATCGACACTATATCCCCTTTACTCGTACAGACATGATGTGCGACATAAGGCGATAAAAGTGGTTGTTTTTATGCTCAATTGTTTTTTTTTTATTTCTATTAAATTCTCTCGTTTTATTCATTTACAAATGATAAAATGCAAAAATGTATAAATGGGAATGTTATTTACATAATGTGTGTAAAAGTTTTACAAAATATTGGAATTTATATAAAAAAAAATTGTCAAATGACATTATAATTTGGAATAAGGGAAGGAATTGAGGCAAAATTATTTTCAGCTCTTGTTTTGCTAAATTTCTATCTATTGCTTCTCTGAATTCCCCCATAATTTGACACAAAAGACAAAAAAATCAATGGCCACCAGTATATTTTGTAGGTATAAACCCTTCTCAGTATTCTCTATGAGAATAGAGTGTCATCAAGTTAATTCGGATACAAGATTTCAGCTCTAATTGCCTCGTCAGATATACTATGTATACAATACAATGAGATAACTTGTTCCGCTTTTCGTCCAAGTGGAAGCCGAAAGGGTCAAAATGTGAAGACTAATTGACTTATGGCGTAGCAATGACTGACTAGATTTTGGCCCTCATCATCACACACAAAACCTCCCCATTGTGGTTTGAGGAGATTAGTTAAAGAGGTTGTCACGTTGCTCTACTAGGGGGATGTCATAGTATTTCTCGATCTCACTGAGGAACGTTGAATGAGACTCGATCGAATCTCACCGCGTGTTGATCCTCTAACAGATCGTGTCCGGACACTGGATACAGATGCCCTCTTAAAATGTTCAATCTGCTGATCAGCTTCATCAATTTTCCTGTTGTAATATGATAATAAATTAATTTACTGTCTAAAATAAAATTAAAAATTAAAAACTTACTTGTTGCAGCATGGGAAATCCCAAATGCGTTGTCCTCTACCAAAATCTTCCCCATCAGCAAGTGTTTGTGGTAATTCGTGATTGAGTGTTTCGGGGAGGAAGAGCGATAGCATTCCCCCAATAATACCCAAAATACCCAAAACCACAAGGGGTAGGGATACAGAAATATTGGCAAGATACACGACGAATGGTGCAATGATGCTAGCCACATATCCCATGATATGAATGAAGGCAATACCTTGAGCCCGAACAACCGTGGGTAGCAACTCAGCGGCGTATTGAAGCCCAATGTTGTAGGAAATGTTAACACTGAATCTGCCCAAAATTGCTAATGTTGCAGAATATACACCAACGGGCACTACAGTGGCCAGCAAACTGAAGACTCCACTAAACACCATTGTACCACATGCTAACCAACGGCGACCCCAGCGATCCAGCGTCAAGGTAAGTAGTGTGTCTGCTGGGAATTCCGTAGCTGCTGCCACGGTGAATGTGAAAAAGATGTCCAGACCCAAGGAACCAACATTACGTACATGTCCATCAAATACTAATGATATCGCCATCCAAATTATTACTAGAAGAACGGTAATTTTTCGCAAGCGCGGCGTCCGGAAGAGATCCAGTACTGAATATGCCTCAGTCTTTGATTCTTCTTCCTGTACTTTGGCACAACTGTCCTGTAAAGAGAAATAATCACGTAACGTAAATATTTTGAAAATCTTGAGAAGACTTTATTTCAAGGCTTTAGATAAAAGCCTGGATAAAAGTAAGATATATTTATAACAAATCTTCAGAACAGAAAAGCTCTTTCTTGGAATCGAATCAATGAAAAAATTAAATTTTGTTTTTATTGCACATAAATCTTTCTCCATTAACTTTTCGCATAATATATCGAATTCAATTAATCGAATTCATATACGTACTATAAAGAAACAATGTAAAATCGAGTACAAAATGACCAATTTGGGCCATCCTCGCCAATTTTGTATTGTACTTTAAAATTATTCAAACATAAAAGGCATAAAAATAATAAATCATTTATATACTGTTTCATGAGCATTTAACTGCTACTATTGCCTCCAATTTTTTTTTATACACATTTCTACACATAACGTATTAATTCAGAGAGATTTTATGATAAAATGTAAATAGTAAATCACGAAACAACATTGATGAATGAATATATCTATCAAAAAAGAAGATCTGATGATTTTGCATTTATATTGCTAATGTGTATTGTACAATGTCAATGTTAACAGCTGAATAATTCATTTATCATTTTTTTATTATGACTAAAAAGCGTAAATTGCAAATTATTACATGATAGGCTATTCAAACTGCAATGATATGTTACGTCAAAGAGATGATCATATGGATTTTTTTGTATCCGGTGATTACTAGTTAGAAAGCATTTAGGATGTATATGGTTACGCAGAAATTTCTTAAGCTTTTAACATGTTTTTAAAAGCAAAGGGTAGAACGGTCACCTCTTAAATAACTTTTTATTAGTCTTTTTAATAGAAAAAAGTGGAAATATCGTATTTAGTTTAGTTTCGGAAATTCTATTTAATTCATTAGTTTCCTGTCTAAGACTGTACCTAACGCGAATTAGATACGAAAATCGAGCCAAGTAATGTTTTAGAGAAAAACATTTTTTTTTGAGTACAGCTAAGGTGAAGGACATAAAGGTAACCGGAACTATTTTGGGTTGTTTATATAAAATTCCAATTGGAATCTGCTCAAGAATTTTCTACACAAATTTTAATACAGAAACATAAAAAAAATATTTGCTTTATTAACTTCAACTTACTTCAAAATCCTTATATATTTGTGGTGAGACTTCTGTTCCATTTACTTTCTCAAATTTCTTCAAAATACGTATGGCGCTTTCAATCTTTCCTTGTGAAACTAGCCATCTAAAGAAGCATAAAGAAATAAAAAAAAAGAAAATCTCAAGCATTACGATACACGTGGATTCCAAGTGAAAGGGAAGGTCAAACCTTGCTGATTCCGGTACGATGAATGGTGTTAAAATGGAAAGACACAGCGGTGCCGAAGTCACAATTATAAACATCTTCCAGTCTTCTAGGAAGTATGCAATCCACGGTAGTGCACACGATCCCATTGTGAAGAATATGGCAATCGACATATTGGCCACAAAAGTTCTCCACTTTGGCCCCACATACTCGAGCACTGAAAAAAGAAAAGAAAATAACGATGCCATAATACTTTGAGGCGATTGTATAAGCTTTCGCAGGTGGAATGGACAAAAATCTCAATGACCACGAAATCAATTTCAGGGGCACAACAATCTGATATAATGCTGCAGACACATTAAATGTCTATCTCAAAGTTTTTTTGCACTTTGTTTAGCATTTACCAATGAAATTTAATGGAAGTATGTAAATAAATATAAAATAAATTATTATACATATATAGTGCACGTTTATTTAGAGAGGTTTTTATATGTAAAATAGCCGGAAGTCCATATAATGCACTAATTAGAAGATAACTATTCTAAATCATTTTACTAATATTTTCATAATAAATGCGCAATATTTTCGAAAATAATTTACCTCTATCAAATGATTTGCTTTTGTGTTTTAATTGCAATATTGTTTAATAAATTTAGTTTATTATTTGTATCAAAATTTGTTCATTAAATGAAAATTCATTGTATTTTATATTTTAAAATTTTGTAGTGTATTATACATACAATGTTTTTATAGCTTTTTTTGTGAAAATGAGCAATTTGTAATGTTTGTTGCAGTTTTGTAGGTAGGTATACCTATAAAAAAGATTTGGGAGTATGTTTATGTACGCTATTATTATTAAATTATCGTGTGATATTTTATGCAGCACATTTTTGTTATTTTGGAATGGACTTTTATCTACAAAATGTAATATCGATTTATGTTTTTAACAAAATGGATAAAGAGTTGTTGATATTGCAGTGTTTCCCAAAGAATTCTTGGAACACAAATCTTTTTAAATTAAAAAAAAAAAGATAATCCCAGAAAAAATCATTAATTTTTAGAATAGGTTAAAGGAAAGGTCCTCATCAGCACATTAATCGACCTTTGCATTAATGACTCACAAAAGCTCAATTTGTAGAAAGACAAAAAGCAGAACATTTGGATAAAACCAGTTAAAACTTACAAAGTGCAATTACCTACATTATTTTATTGCAACCGGTTATTTATGAGCTTTTGAAATGAACCAGAATTGAGCTTCCTTCGAGAATTAATGTTGCAAATATGAGTATTTATCAACATGTGACATATGAAATCGGAAAAGATGTAATTAATATGCCTTGAGAATATTTTTCAAATGAATTCTTGTTCCAGTTGCATATTCTACAGATAATTTTATCTTTTTATGAGAATATTTTTATTGAGCTTTTCAGTATTTGAAAACAAAATTACAAAAAAAAGTATCAATATCATGACTTCACTAACTAAAACACGCATTACGATTGCCTGAAGTTCGATCGCTTAACTTTGTGTTTGTGGCGCAATTTTCACAAAATGGAATCATTAAAAGCAATTTGCCGGTAAATAGGGTAACTGACATTTTAAGTGTAAATAAATATATATGCGAATAGAAAAAAAAGAAAAACATTACAACATTTCGGATATTTCACAAGTCCCTAATGATGATTACTCCGCATATGTGTTTCTAACTATTCTTTAAAATAGGCCCCTAAAGTTCTTCAAGGATTGATTTTAAAGTCGTACATTTTTTGTTTTCACAAGCCAAACCGGATTTCCTTATGAGTTCTTTAAATCATTCCTGCGTTTGTTTTAATATCAAAAATATTTGATGTAGGTATGTATTACATTTGGTGGAATGTATTCTTGTACTAACAAAATATATAGGTAAGGTATGTATGTATGTAATGTAAATAAATAAGTCGGGTTGGTCTCGGTACGTGAATACGCTACACTACTTAGGTGCATGAAGCACATTTAACAAAAGATTAGCTTTGGCTTGATCCGACTTTTTTCTTACTTTATAATACGTTTGAGAATTGCAATTAAGCATGTTGTCTTTGAGAATTTTGTCTTTTGTTAAATCATCATCTCCTACAATCACTACAAGGACATAGAATAAGATTAAATTTTCGAAGGAACAAAAGCAATGGACATTATTAATAAAGAAGTTTTATTATGTACAAAACATGCATTATAATCAAGTTCAGAATCCGTGTAATTGTGGTTTACAGTAGCTCTCAAATTACTTTAATTGAAAGGGGTAACCTTGTGAAGTGAATTTGCGGATTTGATTTATTCTGCGATTAACAATTTTGTGGTCGATTGGTCCACTGACAATAAATGTTTCGTACAAAATAATTTCGTGAGGGTTTCCAATTCTTGGCCATAGTCAAGGTAAGAAAATGTTCTCACAGAGCTCTACAAGTATACGTAAGTGAAAGAACCTTTCTCATTGTCACCCAAATTTATTATTTGTACCACCGGCATGACATCAGAGTGAGTGACCTTAAGTCTCAGAGTATTTATGGAGATGTAAGAATGGGATTAAAAAAAAACTTTTAGTACAGAGAAGCTTCAATTGGCAAATCAACTTTCGGACATCTGTTTAAAAATCTTTAGAATAAAACTTCATAAAATGTGGTTTTATGTTTCATTAAACTATAAGTTTGTTAAATGAACTTCACTTGTGCCTTAATCAATAAACACACATTTGATATTATGACATTTAAGCTCATAAAAAGTATATGCTATTGCTGCAAAAAGGCAATTAAAACATTTTTCTAAAAGGTCTCATTAACGAAAAAAAAGTCTCCCAATTAAATTTTCATTTAGAATTCATGTCAAGCTGTTTTTTTTTCATTGTACATAAAACACGTTTTCTTCGTAGAATTCTATATAGAGAAGAGGTGATAATATTGCATTTAATTTAAAGTTTTCTTACCGAGAATGTACATCATGGTGAAGCAGTTATCGAAGGCGAATCCAACAAGAAAGCGACACAAACTGAATTCCCAAAAGTTCCTCACGTAGGCAGTTGCAACTCCCGCTAGGAAACCCATCATATTGCAACTCACTAAGGCAGGTACTCTCCCAAAGCGATCAGCAACCCAGCCAAAGATCAATCCACCCGCAATGGCACCAAGGAAGAATATTGATTGAGCTATCGTTGGGAGAGCAGCATTTTCGCATACCCAATTGAACTGCGGAAATTCAAAGTGAAGCAAAAACATTTCAATATTAGACATAATTTATATGATTGATCAATCTGACATGAACGGATTTTCCGTATTTTGGCAGCATATTATATATAGTGGGTATAGATATTTATCAATCAATGATTCTACGTAGCATACATGAAAATATTACCTGTGTCGCTGCTGTTTCATATGGAATATCCGTGAAATTATATTCCCAACCATGACGACAGGAAGTGACTGGCCAAGTGGGGTCGGGCTCACTAATTCCCGTTTCGAGGATTTCCGTGTAATTCACATCGTACATAAGACATTTACTATAAACAAACCCACCGTCATCAACATTCACTTTTGGCACAGACAGTCGCAATCTGAAAATGCATAAGATTTTTTTTTAAATTCGTTAACATCTCTATTTAACATTTTTTATGACTATTTTACTTTTTATGTATAAAATTATTTCCAGAATGTCATAAACATATAGAATCGTTAAATGATTTTATTTACACATTCATTGATTTTTTTTTCCTTATTTTATTGCCGAATAATTTCCTTTTTTCTATTAAGAAGTTTCTTTACTATTTTTTTGGCGTCATAAAGAATTTACAATTTAAGTCACGAAAAAGACGAAAATGTTTTGATCACGAATGTGTAAAGTTTTATATAGGCAAACATAACTACTTATATATAAGAGTTATGTATTCTATAGAATTCAACATTCATTAAGAATTAAATAGGTGGTTTAAAAGTGAAACTGTAACTTGATATATATTCGGTGTAAGAATATCTATATAATCTTTTTTTATTACTCATTGTGATTACTTTTTTTATCAAGTTGTACACCGCAGAGATCAAGAACCTCATCTTAAAAATAGCTCTGTTGTTTTTATTCTTGTTTTCTTATATTTTATAGATTAGACTTTAGATATTTTAATATATTAACAAAAGCGATAGCATTATTGACATTTTATTGTAATTACTAAATTTTATAAATACATAGTAATTAAGATTTTGTAACCGCCTATCCTGTGCATAAACTTCAATCTCAATTATTTGTTTGAATAAACCCACAAACATAGGCACATACCACACTGTGGTTTTAATTATTGTATTTTGCTCTCGGATCAATTAGAGTATGGAGCTATTACGAGAAGCAATACAACATGGGAGACTCTATCAGAATTGAACTGAACACGCTTTTCCAAATACCTATATGAAAAATTTTCTTTTTGATCACTATACAAACAATTTATGAGATAAATACTAACATACTGCGTACTCATATGATATATGTATATACACAAAATCTGATTTTGTTTTTTTTTTTTTGTTAGTATGATTTTTGTACGCGAATCATCGCCGGGCAAGGTAAAATACAATTTTTGCCTTTTTTTCTTCAAAAACTAGGTACAAGGTTGGGCAGAAAATGTTAAACTAATACTAAAATCGAAATACTCATATGTATACCTAAAGAGAGAAAAATTAATATTTAATTGGTTTACATTCTCACATATTAATTATGCTATTTAAATTGTTCATTAATTAGAGTATAATATGATTAAAAGTCAATAACGGGGTCAACTGCCATCATAACTCACGAAGCCTCTTCTTGTCACAGCACTTGACGTCTCAATGAGTGAGTTTTACTCATGCTCTGAGATTTATGGAATTATGTATACTCTTCAAAACTCGTTCGCCCGAAAAAACTCTTCATTTATTGTAAATATAGCGAGTTATTGAATTAATAATTTTCCTTTTAATTACTCTTCACCTGGTTAAATATTTGTAAACTTTCAGTTTCTATCATTAATATGTGCATATATAACTGCTGTAGGTACGTAAATATTGTATATTGACCAACTTATAATGTCTGCAAAATATGGTTTTAAAAAAGCAGACACAAATGTAATGAGGTAGCAAATAGCAATAATAGTATTGGACTTCAGTTTTATTTACTTTTTAATAATTTATTAAACATTTGCGAAAGTGGGGAGGGGGAGTTATAATAAAACAATTTAATTGGATACATAACGACACGAGAGATTTATGACAATTTTAGTTTGATGAGACAACAGTAATATATAGTGTTATTGTCACGTTACATAATATGTCTCACTTTAATTATATTGATTTTTTAAAATGACCTTGTTTATCAGGATAAAAATGTCCTTTTTCATAAAATATATAAATAACCTGTTGCTTTCTAATAAGGAAATTAAAGTATTCAAAGCGTAGGAATAAAAACATGTACATTTTTAAGGTCATTCCACCCACCCATCTTGTAAAAAATCGCCACATTTTATTTTGTCCCATTCTCCCATTTGTGAAGTTTTTGTCCTTTTTTTTTTTAACGATTTAATCAATACGCCAATTTGCATAATTTCAATCAGAAGCACTTTTTGCGAAATCCTTGGAATTGTGTTCTCATAATTTCCAGATTTATTGTAAACTAATTCAGTAAGAATGCAAATAAATGATTTTAGAGGTCAAAATAGGCATTTTTGAATGCGTATGAGGTATTCTAATATTGGAATTCATTATATGAAAAATATGTGTAGAATCTCTCAGTAAGAATTTCAATATTTGGAATACTACGTACTTATTTTAACGGTCCAGTCCAATATTATATGTGTTTACATTACGACAAACTTTGAGTGTTTACCTTAAAGCTAAGTGGACGAAAACGAAAGTAAATATATATTCCCCAAGCACACCTTTGTTTATCCGAAACCGCGGTAATTCTCTTGATTAATTGATTCATGTTACAACAAATTAGTGGCTCCACTCATGCGATGCCGTCATTCAGCATCCATGCCAACATAAATGTCTATTGGACGTCTTCAGCAAATTAATACAGAAACACCTGCAGCACAATGCTTCAATGGGTTATTTTTTTCTTTCTTTTGCAAACTCCATTTAGCACATTGTGGGTGTGATTTTGCTCAACTTGGGACTTCCCTCTGCAAAATTGCCACAAGTGGTGGTCGTGATGGTCATGCTGTGTCAATCGTAAAAGTCAACAATCTAACTTGAGCTTTTTTTATATTTAAAGTTGAATTGAATAAAAAAAAACAATCATGGCTAAAAGCACACATTTGCGAGAAATGTGCAACAGATGGAAAGTTCACAGAGTAAGTCCTGAAGGTCGTAAGAAAACGATGCGATTTGGCGTTTTCATATTCACACAATTGAACTCAACATAGCTATCATTATTTCTTTTATTGTTGCAATGCAACTATATGGCACTATCAATGAATGCCATTGCAATAGAATGGTAATAATTACCATTCAGATTTGATGGAGATCTTGGCATGTACATAGAATTGAGATAGTGCACTGAAATTGGTGGAGATTGACTTGTAGATTGCCACCAGGATGGTCATTACAACTTCATTTGTGGCAATAATCGCATCAAGAGTTAAGTTGAAATATAATATAAAAAAACTAGTATAATAACAGTAATAAAATGATTTTACGGTTCAGTACTATTTTGTGAAAAGCGGGTCAAGTTGATGACGTTTTTTTGTTGTTGTAAAATTACATTATCATCATAAGCAAGATTGCAATCGAGGTGGTAGTAAAAGAAATGACCCTCCTCACTATGTACAATATACATATATAATATTACGTTATGTCAACTATATCAATATTTAATATTGTTATTATTTTATTAATATTGGATTTTTGTCGCCCTTACCTCGTTTGGAGATCCAAATGCTTTAGCTCAGGGGCCAGGCACCAGTGTTCCTCTGGTACCAATGTGATAAAAATTTGCGAAAAGTACACAAAAGAAACGAAAAAGGCAAATGGAATCATGCAGAGGAAGAGAATCTTTTGGAAGAGTCCAAATTCCCCAATGTACGGAAGCAGATCATCGAAATCAATGACCTTGCTTTTTGTTGTTGGATTGACCTTCATTTGCTGTGGAGGATGCAAATCCATCTCGGAGGATTTTTCATCACTTTCAAATACTCTATTGACATAGGCACAGTCACCCTGAGCTTGTACTGCGGTTTCTGTGTGATCTACCGTGGACGGTGGAGTGGCCTCCCGCAATCGATCACCGATCACGGGAATGCTCTCTTGTGGCTTTGGTGGCATACTCCACTTTTTTTCTTCACTCTAAAAAATCAATCTTGTACCACTCACTTTCACTTTTCGCACACAAAATCACCGTAGATTATGGCTCTAATTATTCCAATTTTTTTTTTTTATAATTCCACTGATACCGCTTCAGATATATAATGATCGTCTAACCAGACGACTTCTGTGTGCGCTTGTATTCCTTCAGTGTGTACGGTATTTGCGGAGTATTTTAATTAGATTTGTGCAGAAGATAAAATAATGCAGAAGCTGGAAGTTGCAACACAAAGACAACTACACTGCAGCAATTTTCTTCTCTTTACATGCCCAAGGAAGTTTTTTTTTTAACAAGAAATCATCCAAAAAACGAATTTAAAACTCGATCGAGCTGCACGCACTTTTCTCACAATTTTTCTTTTAAGCACTTGCACGCGCACTCATTCACGAGATTTTTCCTCTGGGGGCTTGTTGCTCCGCACTAGTGGACACACCACACAATCCGAACGCTTAGCAGTGGCAACTGGGTAATGATCGCACTGCGATTATGTATTTATACGGCAGGCCAATACACCGAGTTCCCCCACAGATTTGCACGTTACGGGTTTTGCGCTCATATTTTTTATAATATGCCGGCTAGACAAATTGAACAATATTCAGCGCATTCGTCCAATATTCCAACCATCTTTAGCTGAGATTCATGTAAACCAGTTCAATCTGGCATGGGCCGTACACGACAAAATGATCCAAGGTGTTGATAGAGTGATGTCGTTGATCTTACCAGGTGATCCCCAATTGTCATGCACATTTATCTGTACCATCTCAATCAATTTATTGATTTCCACTTGGATTTCCAGGTAAAACGGAATATGACTTTACTAAAAGAAGTGTGAAACATTCGTTCTTATGCCATTTTTTGTGCATCCTATCAATCATAAAAGAAAATTACGGAAATACCTCCCCTATAATTGGCAATTAATTCCATATTCTAAGTTTGTTGCGGTAAAAAAATGAGCACGTTCTTCCATTAATTGTTTTCCTGATCATGATTTTTTAAGAAGATAAGTATATTTTTATTAGAGATAAGATGGAATGAGATTTATGTTTTTTTTTTATTGTCGAGAAGGATGGCTAAGTTTTTGCACTCAACTTCAAAAGAATGGAATATTTATGAATTTAGTTCAAAGGTACTACCTGAAAGATCATTGACACATATTTCTTTGCAAAAAGAAAAATTGCATCATTTTCTTTGTTTTTCTTAAGAAAAGCCTTACAGGGCTTAATTTGAATCATTCTCCTTGGATTGCATAATGTTTAGTTCATTTTAAGGCTTAAAATGTGATAAAAATTGCAGGTTTGAAATAACTTCTGAAGGTCCTCAATAGTCCCAAAACGATCCTTGATCATAAGAATAATCATAAGAATTCTGATTTTAAGTGATATGACATTGATCAACCAGCATAATGTCCATGGTCTGGATTTTGGGAGAGAATTTTATGTCCTTCAACTTCAAAATGAACTAAAGAGATTTTTTAAAGTGCGTAAACAGAGGCGATTAGTGGGAAGTTAATCACGTATACTCGAAAAGGCTGAGAAAACGCATTTCCCCTTGAAATAGAGAAAAGTGAATCAAGAAATAATTATAGGGTTGGTGGTTTCTTATATTAACCTTTCTATTTAGAACTTGTGTCATGGGCAGGAAGGCAGCATTAATTATACCTACACATAACCCTCCTTCACTTTTCCCAATTAAAATTTACACACCTTTTAAAACTTAATTTGTAGTCAATTTAAGCAGTGTCGTGGTTTTTTTTTTTAACAATCTTAGTCAAATTAGTAAGACAAAGTTCAGATTAAACAGATTAATACCGGACAGAGAATTTAGAATAAAAATAAACGAGAAGGTAATTATATGTTAATTGAATTTCGCACATTTTATACCATCTTAGTGAGGCCATTTTCAGACACACGCATTCCTTTCATTCGCAATTCTATTCATTCTCACAGTGGAATTTTAATTTCAAGTTTAGATTCTCATGAATGGTATGAGAATTTGTATGTGGGTGGTCGTCAAGTGTCAGCACAAACTTGTGGACATGCTAAATTATTGAAAAAAAAAGCTAAATAACAACAAAGTAAATAATATGAGTGACAACAAATAATTGCAAGCAGGATATATCAACAAAAATGACCAAATGACCTATATTCTCTCTTATGGAATTTCAATTTTTTACAACACCGTTAAAAATGTGTTTTTAAGGATTTAAAAAAGGAAAGTTTCACAAAAGCTGTTTGCAAATTCTTAAGGTTAGAAAATTTCTTTTTACGTGATTTTCTTTTAAATGGCTATCTTTAAAGAATCTGTGTTTGTGTAAATCTCTCAGGGAGGTTTAAACACAGAGAGAGTCCTTTAAAGGTAACAAACATAAATATTTACGTAACAAAACACGCCTTTTTCACTCAAGTGGTGTTTCCTATATCAAAGTTGAAGAAGAAATAAAGTGTTCACCTGTGGATTAACATTTTATCAAGAATTCCGTTCAAGAGTCGCAAAGTCATGATACATAAGGAGATAAAGGATATTATGTGGGCAGAACAACTTTATATGAACTGTCTATCTTATTTTTATTCAATTTATCCACATATTTATCAAATAAATAATTGTGAGAATCTTTCCGTGATATTTTATCAACTTACTCACCATAGGATAAGGAAGTTGAAGACAACACAATAATATCTTCAAGTCGTAAACTTCAATAAATAGTCCCACCGTGGGAGCTTTTGAGCTTTTCCTTTTCTTTATTTATGTTCTCCTCCACAGCATCTCTCTCGGCATCACCGTGTTTATCTGTACACGATTCTCCGTGAGCGGAGAGTATATGAAGAAAAAGGTCTACTGTGAGCGAATACTTACACATCCATCTTCGAATCTTTTATCCTGCGTAAATTCCTTCCAAGTCGATGAACTAAATGTTATTCAGTAATTTCATGGTGGGGTGTTAAGTGGCTTTACTGCGCTTTTCTATAGGTTTTCCAAATAGATATGGGAGTATGTACGATGGAAGACAGATCAACATGAAAGATAAGTTTTATTTATTCTTATCGAATCCGTACAATGATTGATGATGTCTGAATTTTTTTTTTAACTTTTATACTCTCCAATTCGTTTCGGCGATTACCGTCTATTGGTTCTTTACGATGTAGCATAACCTTTTTTATTCGCAGAAAATTATGCCATAATATGGAAAACTTTTCTTATAAGGTGAATGTTTACACTCAATTAGGTTCCAATTAATTTGCTAATATATCCCATACATTACTATACAATGTACACAGAGGTGTGACATAATAAATTAAACTTTGGATCTGAAAATGGGAAGTAAATTGAGTGAGATATCGCGTGAATTGGGGTGAAAATGGTAGGGAAGGGCATGGGAATATTGAAAGTGGTACTTCCCTTTTTGGCATCACTGAAACTTAACTACAATAAATCTTTCACACGACATAGGTACATAGAAGTCTCTAAAATATTAAATATGTTTCGTATGTTAGGCTCTCAAGTTGAGAATTTCCCTTTTACTTTACCACATACACATATATGGTTTGTTCGTTCAAACGTAATGTTCTTTTGCGTGTTCTAGCACACTTAAATAGTTCACACGGAAACTCTTTGGTGGTGAATTTCAGTGTTTCCCCTATCTTTTTTTTTTTTACTTTTTACTCATTGAATCATCAAAATTATACGGAATCCACCATCAATAGCGATAAAAGTTCCGTGGATAAGCATAAAATAGCTTTTTCTCGTAAATCTTTTTATTTGGTTTCATTTTATTGGATCCCTGACAATTTCTCAATTATTGTGTTGATACAAAAGCCTCAAGATTCCGTGATTCCTTTTATTGTTGTGCTCTCATGCTCTTACTGTTTCGTCCTTTTTTCACCACCACCACCCTAGTCGTTATCCTTTGTTTAACAATTTATTTGTTCAATGTGATATGGAAATACTGAAATATGTATGTATGTTATGTACATATATCAAAAACACACAATGTGTGTCGAGAAGAAGCATGAAAGTCAATGACATACAATTCACAGGATATTATGCCACTGGAGCATGCTTTTTGAGGAAGATAAATTGAATTCATTTCGCTGCATTTCTCTATCAATCGAAAATCATAAATTAAAGTCACTTTGAAAGTGGTGATGGATGAGCGCATCTAAAACTAGAATGTAATGAATTTTGCATTTATTTACATAGCATACCATCGTTATTACTTATGTTCCTATAAATTTTTCAAAGTGGGGTTCATTTGCTGTGACCTTTTGCAGCTAAACTACTTTGGTTTTAGTTTTATCAAAATATCAAGCTGAAATAGAATTTGAGCAATGAGCTAAAATTATGATTTACCTGGGCCTTTTATGTATTTTGAAAGAGCTTTATTTTGACTAGATTCCTTAACACGATTAGTTTATTATAGTAATATTTTAATTAAGTATGGATACTGTTCTGGATATGAGAAATATCTTACGTCTTTAAACAAAACTTTAAATGCAGGGAAGAGCACGAAACAGATGTTGTTTTCATCACTTTTCTCCAATCTCATGAAATTGGATATTCTGTAGGATGCAATTACTTACCAAGTATATATAATCGTCCTTCACATTTGAAGTGTAATTATGTATATCACCTATTTTTTTCTCTTTGTCTCTTCTATTCTCGGTCTGACTTGGTGCTATAAGATGCTTCTTCAAGTTACTCCTTCTCTTTAATTCTAGCTTAACAGCGAGATGCTTGAAAGCAAAAAATAATATAGATAGGTACTTTCTTATTAGATACCTATAGTTTCCTTTGGGTTTTCTTCGACACCTACATTTTACCACTTTCTTTTCTTATACGCCTAGGTATACATTTATATACATATTATCCTAATGGGTTTATTCACATCACGAATTTCATGTTTGTAGGCAAACAATTCAATTCAACTTCGTGCACGTTTTCTCTTTCTTTTTTCCAGAAAACATTTAACCAAGTGACAGGATAAAAAATTTGAGACACATCTTTTACAGGTACCAGGAATAGGTAGGAAAGAAGCTACATAGAGTGAGATATATGTATGTATTTACGAACTTTACGAAAATATTTAATAATTTCAATATTTTTCAAAAATATATTTTCTTAAAATAATCAATCATATAATTACACGAAATCATTAAAATTATGTTACGCATGAGAATTGTTTGTTTCCACTTACATATTCATTGAATAAAATAGAATGGAATTCACCTTTATGTAGATTAGCATCATATAGTCTACAAAAGCATAAACGCCTGAAGCAATCACTGCATTGCACCCGCATTGAATTTTGAATAGTATATCGACTAATATTTCGATATCCTCATAAATTAAAATACGAATTCATGTGAATTTTAAAATTTATTAGTTTTTTTTAAAGAATTCTGTGTTAAAATCGAATTAAAAACATTTTATAATAAATTAATATGTTGAATCTAAAGATTAAGCATTTCTTGTTTATACGCGCTTAGCAGAATGTTTAGCAACGGCAACATTTTATGAAAAGATTTTTCATATTCACAAGAAACTGAGGAATCTCTCTCAATGACATTGTTATTCATTGTGGAAGTACTTGAGGCGCCACAATAGTAATTTCCACTCGATCATAAAGTTCGCATATTCGGTCAAAACTTATTTCCATGTCTCCATAATTTTGTAAGGTCTTAAATAAGACAGTCATATCATCAGAATGTGCCATTTTAAAATTTACGTGATTCCCTAAATATTAATAAATATACAATCAGATCTATTGATATTCTATCGATAAGCGGTGATTGTATTACACATATCAATGTCGATTTAACAATGTTTAACATATTTACAATATATCAATATTTATTTTACCACTTTAGAAGGGAAAAAGGTGGTTAGAAACAGGGTTAGAAATTACTAATCATTTAAGCCAATTAACAATATTCCGTACCTAAAATTAGCCCAATATGAATTAATAATTCAAGGAGATTTTGGTATATGTTTTACCTAAGAGTTCGAGACCTTTTCAAGCGATAGGTCACTGTAGTCAACATTGAATTTGTAATAGTATGTAGCAAAGTTCAAGAAGACAAAATATTACAACTGCGAATGGAGAATGAGAAAGAAGACCCATTAAGTATTCTACATAATACAAGTTGTATATAGTGTGTGCTTTCGTGGAGCTTTTATCACATTAACCAAACCACCACTACATATTCTCTTACGTTGTTCTTTCTCTTCCATTTACGGAATGTAGTATTGTTCGGATTCCGGATTGTATCATTATGATGAATGATGAATGAATATAGATATACATATATTATACTTTCTATAAATAGAAGCCAAGCAATTAATTCTCTAATGTTATTGCCACAGAAAAGGATGTAAGGAAGTTGAAGCTGATAAACATAACAAAACGCATTGCAATGGAATAATTTGTGATGAAAAGCTCATGATTGAGGTTGCTGCCTCTTCGGATAGCACAACGGAAGTGATATATATGTATATATAGAGCTTTTCCTACCCTAAATACGAAGAGTGTGTCAGACATCACCTCCTTTCTCAATTGTGTGATAAAATTAGGCGTGTTCAATGGTGCGACGCGCGTAAGGGTGAGAATTCTGAGAAATTGACTCCCGCCGATGCGATGGTGTATCAAAAAGACAGTCATCAATTATTATTATTATCGCTTCTTGCTAGATCAACTTCTTCCCCTCACAATTTTTGGAAACCCTATAGGAGGATCCTTACGAAACATTAACCATAATAACGGTATTGAGATGTATCTCCGTCTATATATATCACCATGACAGCCATTTGTGGTTAGGTACTTTTAAATAGAAAGGAAAGTGCGTGTCGTGCGTGTCTGGATTTTCATGGGAGAAATACTAAAAAGTTCAATTTTTAGCATGTGTGAAAGCATGTGGCGATGGCGGCTCAATAAAAGCTTGAGTGTCGTACTGTCTTTTATGTTTAAAGAAAAATGGAAAATCCCCTAAGTAGTTATTATGATGAAAGGTGAAAGATTTACACACGCAAGGAAAAAGGCAAAATTTTATGGTTCATTTTGCTAAAATATTTTTATGATATACATATGCATTTGTATATATGTACATATACAAACGTGTAAGTATATAATGTGCACGTAAAGTGAAAAATTTTATTTCATATGACTGGCTTTGCTTGATTTTAGGATATATTGTCATTTTTATGATACGTAGAAGGTAATTTATTACATCATCTTACAAAGAACTAGCCACTAAAGTAGATAAAATAAAAAACGTGTATATTAAATCTATTTCGTGGATGCCATTTCAACAAAAACGGGTGCATGCATTAGTGTCGTACGTGTTTGCTCATATACAGGGTGAATTTTGTAAAGCAGAAAATACATTGGGGTACAATAGAATCAGTGCGTTGCTGAAACTTTCCTTCACTTTACTTACATACATACTTGCTTACATAGCCGTATATCATTTGACTCCACTCACGCCTTGAACGAGTAGAGGGTGAAAGAGCAAGGCAATTGATGGCAATCATGGTGATGGCTTTCCAACAAAGTTTCTTGAAGTTTTTTTTCTCCTTTTTTTTTGGTTGCAAATATTACAGTAATTTTTTTACGAGACGTTTTCAACTCATAAAAAAATTCGCCAATCAGCAAGACAAAGTGCGCTGTAAATGCTTTATACGGAAACTTACTTTACATAAAATCTAATTTCAGTCTATTGAAGTTAAAATCTTTCTAGAGGAATATCTATATAATAAAGAAAGGCCTGTTTGTTGGTAATCGTCGTTCCGACTTTTCTATACAAATCTACACCGTTTATCCGATCGCGATGAAATTTGGTACAGAGGCCCCTTATAACAGGCGGTTTCAGATGGCCGTATTCATTTTCCCCCCAAAGCCCCCCTTCATGTAGCCCCCATAGAGATTTCATGCAGTTTTTGCAAATTTTTGAATTTGGCGCCTAAAGTATTGTATGAAATTGATTTCTTCTCTTTGCAAATTTTTTCTTTTTCGTTCGATGAGAGCTTCCCATCTATATAATAAAGAAAGGCCTGTTTGTTGGTAATCGTCGTTCCGACTTTTCTATACAAATCCACACCGTTTATCCGATCGCGATGAAATTTGGTACAGAGGCCCCTTATAACAGGCGGTTTCAGATGGCCGTATTCATTTTCCCCCCAAAGCCCCCCTTCATGTAGCCCCCATAGAGATTTCATGCAGTTTTTGCAAATTTTTGAATTTGGCGCCTAAAGTATTGTATGAAATTGATTTCTTCTCTTTGTAAATTTTTAGCTGTGTTTCTTTCAGACACAGCTTTTGTGTACCGAGCAAAATCGAAAGTCGTCAGATCGGGCTCAAACTTGGGATGAGCACGAATTAGGGTCCCCACATTCCAAAAAACGTATGCGCCAAAAATTTTTTTTTCCGGCCGGCCGTCCGGCCGTAGTACAAACCTAAATTGCAAGAGAACGGTGATAGATAGAGACTTGCGGTAAACGGCAAAGTTTAAATATCGACTGGAAGACGTCCGATTATGAGGTCAAATCCACCCCCCCACCCCTCCGTCCGCCATTTTGAATAACCTCAAAATTTTGTTTTCGCTATATCTCAGCCCCTGTAATAGCTAAAAATCTGAAATTTTTATATGTTGTAGGGGTCATCAAGAGCTTTCCAACGATACCTCATTTTCGAAAATCGGTCAAGCCGTTTAGTCAATATGGCCGCCACAATTTTTCATCGAAAATCGACCATAACTCGAAAACGGCTTGACCGATTTTGATCAACCCGGGCTCAAATGAAAGCTCTCAACAAACCCTACAACTCTCTAGAACATACGAAGTTTCAAAAGTGACCGCTAGGGGGCCAAAAATCAAAAACAAAATTTCCGATGAGTTTTCGATGAATATCTCGAAAACGCCATTATCGATTTGCTTCATTTTTTGATATGTTATAGCTGACCATATTGTCTAGCTCCATGCCAAAAATGAAGAAAATCTATGTCGCCGTTCTCGAGATATAGCCTTCCAAAGTTGGCATGTCATATCTCAGGTTCTACAAGTCCGATTTTGATCAACTCAAGTGCAAATGAAAGGTTTCGTGAAGCCCTACAAATGTCTAGAACATTACAAGTTCGAGAAATGACCGCGAGAGGCGCTAAAGTCAAAATCAAAATTTTCGAAAATTTCGAACTCGAATTTTTCGAAAATGCCATTATCGATTTACTTCATATTTTTATATATTATAGTTGAGGTTAAGACCTTTCCAACGGTAGCTCAAACTCGAAAATCTATGGAGCCGTTCCCGAGATATGGCGTTTTAAAGATTTCTTGGGGGATGACTTTTCAACTTTTATCGACTTTGCGCGTATTTAAATTAATTCGCGTTCTAGTTTGCTCTCACAAAATTGGTACACTGAAAGAAACACAGCTCCCGTAAGCTTGGTCAGCTTACCCGTACATTTCTTTTTCGTTCGATGAGAGCTTCCCATCTATATATCTATATAATAAAGAAAGGCCTGTTTGTTGGTAATCGTCGTTCCGACTTTTTTATACAAATCCACACCGTTTGACCGATCGCGATGAAATTTGGTACAGAAGCCCCTTATAACAGGCGGTTTCAGATGGCCGTATCCATTTTCCCCCAAAGCCCCCCTTCAGGTAGCCCCCATAGAGATTTCATGCAGTTTTTGAAAATTTTTGAATTTGGCGCCTAAAGTGTTGTATGAAATTGATTTCTTCTCTTTGCAATTTTTTTCTTTTGGGATCGATAAGTGGCCCAAATCTGCCTTTAAACCATCACAATCTATTTTCTCTTTAAAATTTGCGCGAAGCGCAACAAATCCCCGCGAAGCGGGGCGAGGTAAATTGGAGCGAAGCGACAATTTACCTCGTCTATATAATAAAGAAAGGCCTGTTTGTTGGTAATCGTCGTTCCGACTTTTCTATACAAATCCACACCGTTTATCCGATCGCGATGAAATTTGGTACAGAGGCTCCTTATAACAGGCGGTTTCAGATGGCCGTATTCATTTTCCCCCCAAAGCCCCCCTTCATGTAGCCCCCATAGAGATTTCATGCAGTTTTTGCAAATTTTTGAATTTGGCGCCTAAAGTGTTGTATGAAATTGATTTCTTCTCTTTGCAATTTTTTTTCTTTTTCGTTCGATGAGAGCTTCCCATCTATATAATAAAGAAAGGCCTGTTTGTTGGTAATCGTCGTTCCGACTTTTCTATACAAATCCACACCGTTTATCCGATCGCGATGAAATTTGGTACAGAGGCTCCTTATAACAGGCGGTTTCAGATGGCCGTATTCATTTTCCCCCAAAGCCCCCTTCAGGAAGCCCCCATAGAGATTTCATGCAGTTTTTGCAAATTTTTGAATTTGGCGCCTAAAGTGTTGTATGAAAATGATTTCTTCTCTTTGCAAATTTTTCTCCGGGATTGATAAGTGGCCTCAATCTACTTATAAACCATCACAATTTTTTCTCTCTAAAATTTGCGCGAAGCGCAACAAATCCCCGCGAAGCGGGGCGAGGTAAATTGGAGCGAAGCGACAATTTACCTCGTAAATTTATAAGCATATACACATTATATTCCTTTTATTATAATAAAAAATAAATTTCTAATCCCGCTCATGTACGGTTTGGGAATGTGTTTAATTTTCTACAAAATTGCGGAAAGTCATAAACCGCTTCTGTTAGTATAATTTGACTTATTTATATCCACTCATTGCGTCAAGTATTGCTTTATGACTTTAAAAAGTAAACAAACAATATTACAGTGAAATATTTATTTAAAGTCAAATGTTCTTTTATATCATTTAATCTGATTCATTATTTTCGCAAAGAGATCGTCTTCCGTGATCATGTTTGCCTGTGCCAAATATACAATTCTGCAATAAAGAGAATGCATAAAACACAGACACTCTAAACTGGAACTAATTTAGTTCGCTCGAACTCAAGGTGATTACTGTTCATTTTCAAGATCGTAACGAAATTGAATTAAATAATTGATGGCAATCAGTACAGCGCACGTCTTAAGATGCAGGCGTGGGTTTGGCAGCGGCAAGATACAGCGGAACATAAAATTATGTACAAGAGTGTAGCGTTTATGTAATTTTCCAAAAGAGACTTTATAAATTCCTCTTTTTTCTGAGCTTTTATCTTTTTAAACGCCCCGACTTTGTCTTCTAAGCAAACCCATATCAAAAATTCTCAATCGAGTGTATACTTTTGTGCGACAAAGTCAACATTCTTTGTTGAAAAATCATCTGCAGGTGAATTTGATACACAGAGATGTGAAGGAGACAAAGCAAAATCTCTTCCATCAATTCATTTTTGGTTTTGAGTTTATTACACGGGTGATTTTCATGAACATATATGTATGTAAATACTTATACAATCTTCATTGTATATAATTTTTTGGCGTGATATTGAAGAGGAGCTTGAGTTATTTTTAGTCATATCCCTCCTTGTTTTAACAAGAGACAATCAATCTATCATCATGATGGGGGTTTTTATAAACATTATTGATTAATATGAATAGGTTTCGAACCCCCCCGTTTATGCCATCAACGCTTTCCCTCTTATTATTTCAATGGTGGGTTTGTTTTTGCATTACGGGAGACTGGCGTGCGTTAGTCATATTCATGTAAAATTAAAATAAGCCTCAATTGTCATCAAAACTGTATCGAGTTGGCTGCTGAATGAGAATTATATGGCAAAATTTTTTAAAAGAGTTGTTTTATCTCCAAAAAGTAGAGATATTGCCATTACCCCTAGTTACCCTATTGTGAAAATTGAAAATTGTGACAAAAAATCCAATATAATGGAATTTATGCAATTCCTTGTTTTTACCATTTTTCAGAGGAAATATTGCATATTTAGGTATTCTATTTATGTAATGGCTAATATTTATATAGAGGATTTTATTCCATCTTTCTATGAAGTTAATCAATATTAGGTAAATAGGCCACATATACATAATGTTCCGAATTTTCCATAAGCCACATTTTTCAAAGCTTCAAATTTAGCCCACCCACATCACATCCATGTATAGCTTTATGAGTACGTGTATACTGCGAAGTTTTTCCTATTCTTACAGAGATTAGATGGATTGGATTAAATCTTTGCGCTGAGTTGTAAAAAAATGGGTGGGTTGCCTTAGAATATATTCATCATACTCATCATAAGTCGTCACACAAAATAAGAGATAATCCCAGTCCCATCTTCAACCTACTTTACGTTAACAGCGATGATTCCTGTGATTTATGACTTCGACGTTGGATCTAGTTTCCATAGCACAATATGTTCCTCAAATAGTTGCATTGAATTACGATCCATTTGTACATACACAACATGCAAACAATGGAGTTGGTCATATACCATTTCCACTGCAATTCCACAAAATGTACATATGAGTTGTTTAGAACAGATAAAATGTGGGACTTTTGAATCCTTCTCTCCCCCTAATGCTACATCGTATACTTGGTATTATTTGGCTTGGGTATGTGTTTTGTCAGAGACGCAGATCTCTGAGGAGGATGTGCGATATTTTCTAAAATTAGACACTTATTGAATTAAATCCTATGAGAGTGCTAAACAACAAACTAGTGCAATCTTTTTTTCTACCACCTCCCAATGTATACATAAAAAATATATATTATATAATGCAAACACACGCACCGAGGGTCTCGCTGTAGGAGTCAAATTTGCATAAATATCATTATATTAACAAGATACACGCAATGTAAGCGCGCGCGTAAATGTTTTTTCGCAAACATAAAAAAGCACAAGCGAGAACAAAATATTCTGCAGCATATTCAGACTACAAAAACAGAACTATATATAGGGGAAAGGCTTTCAATTTTTCCGGTCTTCAATATTCAACTGAATGGTACAAAATACTTTAGTTTGTGAATGAGGAAGAAACTTTAAATTTTGTCTCAGGTGGTACAAAAGAAGCTTCTTCTTACAATAAAAATGTTAGATGGTCTAAAAGAATTTTCAATGTAATAGTAATTTGTAAAGAAATCCACAAAATATACCTTTATTGCGCAAATAGCCGCAGGAACGTATATTCACTAATTTTGAAATCCCTCTGTACGACGAATCGCGTATGAATAGAACAATAAACAAAACATCTTTTTTAAGAGCCGTGTACAACAGGAAAATACTTTCTCTAGGAAGCTTTTCAATATTAAGAAAAGCACACCAATCAAGGCATTATGGTTAACCAGGAGCTTTCGTGTCATGCATAATTTTCTTCATTAATTTTTTATAGTCATCTCGTGTAAGTATAGAATAAGCCTCTATACAAGACTATGACCTATTTAATTGCTCAACAAACCAGCATTCATCTCGGCCTTTTCCCTGAGACTTAACTTATTCATGAAGTTAGGAGAAAATGCCATTGTGAATTGTAAATATAATTAGTAAGATAAAAGCCAGGAGATGTTCCACGCACCATCTGATAGCACAGCAATTCACAAAATCAATTGGGTCTCCTCCGGCATATTTCTTCACCCTTCTCAATACGATGTACCTCAACTATGTATATGATATGTTAGAGGTCTATCTCAATCCTAGATCCCATCCTTCATCGCTTTCATCCAACAATATGTGACATCCCATTATGTTTTTTCTTGTTCTATTTCTTTATGTAAGAAAGAAATTTATTTCCTTCCTATTCGGTCTTTTTTATGAGAAATGGTATCGCATTTAGATGAGCAGTGTGAGGTATTCTCCTCGATTGTCTCATTAAAAATCAATTTTCACCATATACATACTATCGTTGTACATATAAAACAGAGGTGTTATAGCGATTAGTAACTGGGGGGATTCGAATGGAATTAAGGATGATTTAAGAAGAATGCTACTAAAACTGAAAAGATTAATGAAGAGTAAAATGATTTGTCCTCCAAGTAGCGCTATCTTACCTTGAACAGTGTAAGATAAATTTAAATTTAATTCATTCTAGTCCCAAAAGTGCCTTTGGGAACTTTAATTAGGTAGTTTATTTTAATACACGTACTTCAGAGTGGTTATTGATTTTACTCACCTGTCCTGATGACTCTTAATTTTAGCATTAAAGAAAGTGGGTGTGTTAGAAACTATCAGATCATCGAGAGTTTTCTTGTCGATGAACTTTCTTGAAAAATTATTTATAAACCATCAATAAATCTTAAGTGATTATGCAGTAAACATAATTTTTTATGAAGCAAACACCTGCAACTTATTGCCCATTTCGTATGATGTAAAGCAGAAGATTGACCTCTGGAGGAAATCTATTTTTGGACAAATTCCCATATTTCACCATTAAATATTTAATTTGATAATTTGTAAAGATGTTTCCCATACACGGAACAAATCTAATTAATGTGATCTCTAGCCATGAGAAGATTATTTCCGAGTTCACATTTTCTTTTATTCACACATTTATTTGCTGAAATTTGAGGGTCGTTAACGTGAAGGTTTACTATGGGAATATTTTTGTGCAAAATTTCAACTTCTCCATACCTCTCTTCATTTCGTGTTTAGCTGCATATTTGAACCATGTAATGTTTATTTATACCAATAAATTTAATAAAAGTCAGATCGAATGTGAAAAGAAAGAGAAGGAAGTTTGAAAAATATCAGAGAAGAAGGAATCCCCCAATATCAAATCAACCAGCAATTACCCCCAATCCAGTAGCAATTTACGTCCAACTAATCTCATATAAGTGAATATCGTCAGTTTATCTTCCATTTTGAAGGGGTTCGTCCGTTTGGAAGAAAAGCGAAGAAGGTGAGTAAAGCTTTGAGAAAGTTAGTAAAACCAAAGATGTTTAGAAAAACATACAAAACGCAGGCAAATTTTATTTTAGAATAGATACTCTACATAAATCTGCCCCTAATATATTCATTTCTTTTGCCTATCAACATTTGATAAATCTTAATCGGCACAATAAGATTTTATTTGCCACTATATAAACAATTTCATATTTTTCTATACATTTATTAAATATTAAGTTTATATGTAAATAATTTAAAATACATTTATGTATATACAAAACATATGTTGTATAAAATATAAACGAAATTCAAATGCGATTCTGAGTACTCAAAGGTACATAATGTACCTATACATAATAAATATCATCCTGTTTCACATTTTTATTGTGATGAGTGAAGTTTGTTTTTTTACAGTAGTGACATTAAATTCGTTTCATTTTGAAAATTTTCATGAGGCATTTTTTTTTTAGATTTTAGTACCCAACACGATTACTATTATTATTTAATTACATTGACATCTGATATATTTTGAAAAATCTCCATTTTAGATAGAACTTCACGGGTAGTGAAGGAATATATTGAATATACAATTTATTGATTTCTCTTTTGTTCAGCTATTCTGTTAAATTTTTGAGGATTTATCTATTCAAAATATAGGCCACGATAAAGCTAAAAAAATATAGAAAATACTTATTCAGAGAATTAAATACTATCGCAAATAAAAAAAAATATTTGGATGATGGAATAGAAAAAATAATAGCATAATCCAAATAAAATAAGGATGATTTTTTTCAATATTTATTAGGAAAGTTTACTAGTTGACACCCGTGATACATTAAAGTGGCATATTTGAATTTCATTAAATTTTCTCATTTTGTGCGACAGCATGAAATTTTTTGGCATTAAAGTAGTAAAAAATCAGGAATTTTCAATTAAAAATAATTTATTCCAGATTCGTTTTGCAATGTTTTCCTTCAAGGTGTCTACGAGTAAACTAATTCCTAAAATTTATTGTTCAAAGTTTCGGTGGTAAAGTATGTAGGTATATATGTATGTAGGTATTTCCTAATGTACATTATGCCTATACGTTTTCTATGGCACTTTTGGAGATTTAGTTTCCCTCTTTTTTTTTCAAAAAACGACCGCACAATTTACCTTGTGTGGTCCCCTGTTGGATGTTTAGAGCCGCAAGATATTACCATTTTATTGATTTATCATCGATGATAGCTCCCCTTCTACAGGCTGTCATCCTTCGATGAGGGTGGCAAAAGATTGGTGTTGCTGATAAATGTTACTTTGTGGCTGCTCCCATTGGTTGTGTTGCTTGTAGATGGGTACGTATTCTCGGCATTTGCTCCATGTTGAATCAGTGTTTCTTTGGCATCCACATGCTGGGTCACTTCGTTTACTCTTGTCACCAATTCGAGACGCTCATTGTGATTATCGTCGTCCACGGTGCTGCCATTACCTGCGCTCTTATTCAACTCTGTTAGTCAGACCTTCTCCTCACCGGGCACTTGTGGAGCACATCGCACAAACTGCAAGCCGAGCGGCTACATTGAAATTAACTAAATCCACTTTACGCGATGGTTAACTCTAAATAGCTACATTAAAATTATCCTTCCTCTATGGTCTCTTTGTGGCTCCATATTTGATTTAGGATTTTGTGCCTGCCAATTTAATAATGCAATACTTTCAGAAATAAAACAACGAGTTTCATTTCATAAATAATAATGCATTTATGAGAAGAAACAGTTTATACGTTTTTGTTTGTTATTTATTTTACCATAATACCTATACTACATTATTATCTTCTCTACCTACTCTTTTTGAACATTTATCTTGTGCATAAACTTTTGTCATGCTGTTTTTTTATTAAGAAACTTTAAACGAGGTACCTACTTACTTCGAAAATATAGGAAAAGTTTAGTAATGCTCGCATACTTTTCTGTGTATTTTCAGATTGATTTATAAGACGTACCGGCAAAATAATTTTAAATTGAAAATACAGAAATATAAGTAACTCTTATGCATTTCTTGACAAAATGCAATATGCAGAAATGTCTATGAAAGCAGCATCTTCTCTCTGATTCAACAAAGAAACCATATACAAACAATATTGATATGAAAGATAGCTACATTTTATAAAATTCTTCTACATAAATCCTATAGAGCTTCCCATTCGAGGTATGTTGTACATAAAGGTGTAGAACATTTTTAAGGCACAAAGTGGACAACAAAGAGAAGAAATTCCAATTTATAAATCGTTTTACTTTTTTTTTTTTCATTCTATTGTGCTTTGTGTGATTTGTTTCCGGGCCCTAACTTGAGCAAAACATTATTGCTTTGTAAGCATTAATTAAACTCCACTTACCGAAACTTGAGTTGCCGTGTAGGAATTCGCTCGTGGACGAAAAAAGAGGGTTCTCCATTTTCTCTTAACCTGAGCCATAACTTCACCATTAAAAAAGCAAAATAGTGAAGCAACACAAAGTCCCTGGAAATTGACAAAAAAAAGAATCACAGCTAAAAAAGCAACCCTATATCAATTTATCAGGATCATTTTTTATTGAGGTGTTATAATGAAGAATTTTAGGGTTGCTTCTTAAATAATTACGATAATATATCATTAAAAATGCTAAGCCTTTCGGTGGGTGATTAAATTTTTTACACAAGTGTCTGCACAAAAACAAGCTTTCAAGAGTATATACCTGAAATGAAGCTGTAAAAGCTGATACTGTCTCATAAACGCGCTCCCATGGATGTCCTGGCGCCGGTCTGAATGGTGTTAAAATATATTGCAGACCAAGAAGAGGAACGAGAAGAAGAGTCGCTCTAAAAAGACAATTTATCTTATTAATTAAGTAGCCTAAATTTTTCAGAACAGAAAGTTTTAATCCATTCAAAAATTTTGAATATTGCATGCAAATCTTCAAAAAAGTAATAAAATAAGGTTGAAAGAAATGTTATTAGCTCTCAAAGAGTTTATTTAATTCACACTCTCAAAAATATTTTTTTGATGTTTTAAAAGTCATTGATTTTCGAGCTAAATTCTGAAATCCAACATCAACCAACAAAATATCAAATCTCATACTTTATACGTGATTTTGTAGAATTTTGCAGCAATTGAGGGTAGACTGCAACTCTCATTCTGTTATTTATATAAATATATACATAAATAGGGATTGGTGTTACGTTAGTGCACCGTAATAAAGCTCATATGCTTTATATATATATGTATCTATACCTCAATGAAATGCAACGTACATATGTTTAAAAGGTGAAAGACGAGACAAAATATCATCATTTCTTATGAACAGGATCAGAGGCAAATTGTATTGTTTAGCTGGAGAATACTTTAAGACTTGTACATATTTTCTATTGCTACCACCCCTAAAACTTATATATATTTTTTTTTCTTTATTATCATTTTTTTTCATGTATTCATATTTCTCTCTCTCTCTCTTTTTCCATGGTCTTAAAGCTTTCTAGCTCTTCGAAACAAATGAACAAACTAAATTACCCCAACCCCTGGTCCATTCATTTTCACACATTTCAAGCTTTCGTTATACTTTCAGTCTAATAAATTAAAAAAGTTTATAATCTACTTAAAATTAAACAATAAAATGAGACTACACATTTAAAAAAAAATTGAGATGAAAATCAAATTTTGAGAGCTTATTTTTGTTCATTGTTATTTTCCCTTTTCTATTGTATGTAATAAATTGTTATGCTCTGCAAGAACATTTCGTTAAGTTTACATATAAAATTCATGGAAAATAAACATTTTCTTTTTGTATAAACTAACCTGAATGCCTGCAGAACGGTTCTAGATGGACCACCACCGTGTGGTCCTGCTGGAGCTTTCAGTTTCAGCAATAGCACTCGTACAATATTACACAGGAATAAAAGATTAAGTAGCATTGATATAACCACTGGAGCAACAAGTATGTTCGTATATGAGGTTTCATTCGCCCAACACCTAAAAGAGAAAAAGAGACGTTCAAAAATTTTGAATTTCCATGTTTTTATATTATAAAATTCATTAAAAAATAATGAATAAAAAATATTTTAACAAGGACTAATTAGTTGAAGTAAATAATTAAAAGGAAGAAACAGTGAAACTTACTGCATTGTGTCTGTTTCATCTCCATGTAATCCTCTGAGTAGTCCATATTGCACGATTACAATGGCAGGAGCACCCCATCCTAACCAAATTAACCACTTGACGAGCTTTTTCTCAGACACAAAAGCAGCCACGAGAACGGTGTGGAGATAAAAGCCCTCACATAGCATCCAGGCATAATTTGTGAGAAGGAAATAGTGGAGCACCAGGTGGAGAACAACACAGCCAACCTGGGTTGGTACATTTATGAATACAAAATATTACCCTCTGTACTTAGAATATTTAAATATATAGATAGTCTAACTAACTTCATTTCTCTCTAGAACCTCAGGCGATCCTAGTACAACTCGATACCAGAGCAGCCAGAGGGAATTGTTGGCGGCAAATGATGAAAACAGATTCATATGTAATGTAATTCTGGAACACTTGAGGGACCTGTTGAATAAATTTTAACATTTACGGTTGTCGGAAGAGCTGCCGAGAAAGCACACCCTTGTCGGTTTGGATACCACATAAAAGAGGAATAGGAACATATCCCTTTTGACAATAAAACCATATACTATTCTAACGAATTGTAATGTTGGGAAAATGGATAAAAATAAGATCTCATTAATATTTATTAACCCACATCGTCACGATGAAATGGAATTATTTTACGATTATAATCTGATTCTCTGAATTATACTGTGAAATGGTTATATGGGAGTCGTATAATATTTCATTCATGGTGAGGAAATCCTCAACTTTCGTGATATACGTGCTCAGAAATTCTTTTCATATTATTTATTTTCAAGACTGCATAATAAATAAAGTGCCGAAAAAGTCAGCAATGAGGAGAATGGCCATTTTTGGAAATATCCTGTGAATTTTCATCATTATATGTAGGTATATAAAAGCAAACATACACATATTACACGAGCATGTACCTACTATATCTTGTACATAGACTTTTATATAAGACATTTTATGTAACTTTTACATGCAAATATATCCCTTTTGGGAACGTGTATGTAATGTTTCATAAATTGACTTTCCTGTACTAAAGAATACGTACATATATATAGCTATACTATGTTAGTTCTTGTTTTAATAGTATTTTTGCAGATTTGACTTCAAGTATGAAAGCTATTTGGTGTACCCCATAGAATTCTGTACCAATCCCCCAAAATTTTATGACTTTACATATGACTTTCTCGAAATGCCTGCGCTGCGTTTGTATGTATCATTTTACATTTTTAATATTTCAGTAGAATATGAAGAAAATTAAATCTTTCCACCATATTTCAAATTTACGATAGCTCTTGAAAACTTAACAGAGGCGGACTTGTTCTATACACCATGAAAATCAAGCTCCCCGAAAAGATAATGAAATTTATGCAATAAAAAGGAAACTTACCTAAAATAACCTAGAATGACTAAGGATAATAAAATGGCTATCAAGGATATCGAATATCCTGTTTCGTATATTAAATTGACTTGCTGCCTCCACTGAAATATAAGTAAGACAAAATGACTAAGTTTCTGAATTTAATTAAAAACTATAAATTAAAATAGAATTTTATAATACAAAAGAACTCACTTCAAAATCAGCCAAATTAACACATGTTGTGTAGTTGGACCACGTTTTGTTAGTAAGGGGATGTTTGAACCACACTCCATCTATTCCACATTCTTTATGAGCATATCCTGTTTTTTTTTTTAATTTTAAATTCATGTCATATTTTGATTTTTTTTAAAATTGGGAATGAAAATTGCCTAGATTACTATTTAACTCACGGGTGGGGTCAAAACCAGTGACGAATTCTGGACATGGTGCAAATGCTGCAGTTCCTGCTTGTGTATTCGGCCAACAAAGCCATCCGTCGAACGTTCCTGGACAATAGGTACCTGTTAAACAATCGAGGTCAATTAGTCTGTTATCTGATAGAATTATGCTAGAGACTTCGAATGTTTGCAAAGCTCTCCGACCACAGTGCTTCAGAATTTTGTGCGAGAATCAATCGACCTCAAAATAATCTTAAAGCTCTTTTAATCGCAATTATTGTTAATGAAAGACAGTAATTCTCAAGTACCTACTATGTATTAATGTAGGTAACAAAAATCTATAGTCACTTTTATAATAAAGTAAAGTTCATTCAAACTTGAAGGCTAAATAACAATTACTAATTATTCCTTATGGAAATGTACCATAAAGAGGTGGTGTACAGGTAAAAAAAAAGTGAATGTAACCTTTGAACTTAGAATGAATATAGTATTTTATAATAAAAAATATCCTCACCATCTTCTATAGAGCTAATGGATTTGTTGAGTTCCTCCAAACACTCAAGGCGCTTTTGAATCAAAGGGTGTTCCGTTGTCGTTGTCGACATGGAACTGGGAGTCATTATTTTGTTGTGCCACTATTCTAAATGGGCGCGTCTAGAAAAAAAAGTACATACAAAGGAATAAATATAGGGTAAGAGTCACTAATTTAAATTATAATGATGAGGTATAAATTAGTAGATTTTCTATGCTAATTGGGTTAATATTGTAATGTTGTTCACATGATTTAAAAAATAATAAGGAACTATCTCAAAAAAAAGTTGCATATTAAAGTATCGTATATCTTTTTTTTTTTTTTTACAAATTTGCTTACTCATAAATACGCTACATACAGGTATCTACAAACCACCTTAGTTTTATATTTTGCATTATTTTACATGAGACTTTTGCTTTTGAACGAGTACATAGAACACATTGGGAATAGTCTGTGTTGTGCTCATACCGGGGTATAGATAACTTTACATAAATTGAAAATCCTGAAAAGCCGTTTTCATTCGCTTTGAGGCAGAACTAAAGGATTTATATACACTTCAGTGATTGAAATAAATGTGTGAGCAAGCATACAAGTAGATGGGATTTCAATGAAAAAAGCCTGGGATTGAAAACGAATTATGTGAAATCGATTACAGTAAATTGTAGTGAAAGAATAGAGATATATACTGATATTGGTTTCAATCGCTTCAATCGTTTAACGTTGCACGTCCAAATGGAATTCTATATAGCTATTTTGTTTTACAGAAAAAAAGTGCAAAGTTGTGGACAGTCAACGTAATAAAATTGGGTAATGCAGAATAAAAGTCACGAGACTGCTAGAAGAGTTTTGTAATTTCTCTAACTTATTTAGAAGAATTCAAACGATTAGGTATGATTAGATTTTGTTTTTCTTTGTAAATATAAAAATATAAAAAAATAAAAAATAAATTCTTTTTCATTATGTATTAGCAGAAGTCGTAGAAGTAGAAGAAACACGGAAGTCTGGAATGGAATTAACATTCTATTTGAAAACTTTGGAATGAAAAGAAACCCCTGCAAGCATCATCTGAAGATGATTAGTGTTTTTTTTATTACATCTTAGATTTCTTTTATTTGATTCTTTGGGCTGGAAATTGTTTTCTTCCAACAGAACAGAAATGTTTTTCCTCCATCATACTTTACTTCCTTCTATTTGAGAAAACAATTTAAGGTAATTTATCATAAAAGTTATTACAGTAATCATTATCATTTTATGATTAAAGTTTATTTGTTTATATCTTTATGTAAATTGTTCTTTTCGATTATTATTTCCATTAATAATTCTTTATATTAATTAAATTTATTCTGATTTTATAATGATGTTAAGTTCACATAAAAGCTTTTATAACACATTCAACTAACCATTCTCAGTGTATCTCTAATCAAAAACATAAATAAAATTCTATTTTGGGTAATGTGAGTACATCATAATAATATGTACCTACCTATATCATATAGTATGTCAGTCATGTTATAAATTAAAATGTAAACTCAACAGGAACTATATCTTTGTGTTCTATGCATTGAAAAACTTCTTCAGCTTATCAACAATATTCGCAGTTAGAAAATTCCGGAGTGAAGTAAAAATTATGAAGTGAATACATAATGTAAAGCAGGTAAATTTATATCTCTTCAGGTGACTAACGTTATCCTTGACGCTACGTTGTAAATGTGATGCAGCAGTAGCCACAAAGATAGGACACTTGAGACAATGTGCAAGAGTTCAGAGAAGTTTAATTAAAAACCATTTATTTCTCTCCCCCTATGACAGGGAGCAAAGTGTATTGTGTAGGAAAAGTTAATAAATAGAAAATGTTGGTAAGTGTTGAGGATAATTTTCGATTAGATATATTATTAATGTTTTATGAATTATTCTCATACTACTCACCGCATATTCCCAACTCTAACCGTAATTATAATTATTACACCTATTGATTTAGAATGTAAAATAATTTATTACGTAAACTAAACCTCTTGCAGGCTATTTATCAAAAGAATTAGTTGCTTGTCACATCTGGCAAATTTAATGTAGATAGAATTCACAACGTACATACCTGGCTGATTAAACAGACATAAGTTAGAGGCAATGTTCTTGTTTTCAGTTTAAATGAAATTTAATTTCCAGCGAAACATCGAAAAGGCGTGTGATATTTATTAATGACATATTAATGCGTCAGTTGTTACATATTTAATGCTCAATCTCGAGCATTTTGCACCGCTTAGAAATTGGAATTATCATCTTCTTTGCACGTTGCCACCTATAAAATTAGTACTTAAGAAGATTAACCGACCCAAAAACAAATTTGGCTATTACGGGTGTGCTATTAGAGAACCTCACACAGTTTTAGATGTAGCATGCGCGAAAATACATATAGATGTTTACTTTTTCGCCAACAACTTCGTGTGGTATACAAATTGTAAATATTAACGAAGAATGCTATTTGACCGTGGTTTTGACCCAGGAAGATCGATCGCTTACATACATCGTCCGTCTTTGCAGTTTTTACTTCAATAATCATATTTCAACAAGTATTTCAGAAAGAAATGCTCGCGTTGGAATGAAATGAATGAGCTACTTCTTATTATTTTTTCTTCTAATATAATTTATGCCACCCAAGAAATCAAAATTTTAACACAATTAGAAGAATTATAATTTATATATTTTATCATTCTTTAATTTATGCGAAAATAAAAATTATACTGGTCAATCCTAGTTCCTCGACTTTCTTTGTGCTCTCATGTTAACCAAAGAATGTATAGAAATAGAATAGAATTTATTTTCTTTTAAAATTGTTGTTTGTAAAGCCAAAATTTGGTGTTTCTTTACAAAACAAATAACTTGTTTAATTAAAATTTTGGTTAAAATAGGTATAAGAAAATTTGTTTGCGGTAAATCTTTTACACTGCTTAGAAGATGTTGACTCTATATACATACATACATATGTAGATACACAATAATGACATCAATGATAAACATATAAATTTTCTTATGGATTTGTTAAAATAAAAATATAAGATAAAAAATTATCAAATATTATTATAATATTGTATTAATAGACTAGGTACATATACATGTATGAAGCTACTTAATATAAGTTGCGTATACTCTTAACTTGATCTCAAAATTGTAGCTGATAGTAACAGTAGTGTAAGAAACGATGCTAATATATTTTTCTTCTGTTGTTTCCTTCATATCTGACATTTCATCTACCTATATATTTTTTCAATATTATATTTTTCCTCTTGGGGCTTTTCGACATATATATGCTAATATCCGTCTTTTCAGAATCTCCAGTAAACTCATCCCATAAATGTACATATGAAGTCTCACATGGGTTTATGTTGTTGTTGGAATGATAACATTTTTATATTATTCTCGTTCAAATAAATCAGTTTAGACTGATTCGTTTTCTCTTTAAAATTTTTAAAATTTCAGAAAAGTGGTTTATAAAAGAATTCTTCTCTGTATGTGCTTGCTATATGGATTGAATATAAACAGATTGATAAAAGAAAATGTACACACAAAAAAATGCGCGTAGTAATAAATACTGTTCCCATACAAAATTCCATTAGATTCTACTACGTTAGCTTTTGAATACGCGCCTATAATGCATATTGTAGCTTCAAAAGCTATTGCATTTTAGAATCTACTATGTTAGCTTTTGAAAACGCGCCAATAATGCATAATGTAGTTTGTACTATGCACAGGTCAAATCAATCACAAGCATTTTTAATTTAACTACGTACAATGTTACATACATTGCGTGTACCATATTGATATTATTTCGTGTTGCTTTAGGTATTAAAATACATTGTTTTTCATTTCATTTCATTTATTTTATTTCCACCTCATTTTTTAATACACTTTTTTCTACACACACGTAATTAAACACATCCTTTTTGGTTCCTTGCTGCCAGGACTTGTGCTCATTTCTGTATCTTCCTTCTTCAGCCTTTCCAGCTTGATGATTTGGGGGGAAATTGCAGCATTTTTTCCTGAAAAAAAAAAAGAAACAATGTTTTAATCAAATGATTGATCAAATGAAAATAAAATATTAATTATAATACATACGATCCACGTCATTCCAGGATAGATTTTTCAGTAATAGTTTGTCGACACCGCTATCCTTGTTGATTCACAGATCGCTCACTTTTCCGGAAAACTTTTTTCTCCATCATCCTGGCTATTGAAAAATTTCTGAAAAACAAATTCGTTTAATATACTGAACTGGAGAGCATTTATGTTGTATATGGAAAGTCTTACCTTTTTATCAAATTAAAAAGATTGAACATTTTTTACAATGGAGACGCCCGAGACGCCCCAATCCACTTTATACTTTTATTTTCCATTTTTTAAACTGTTTTCTTTTAACTTGTCTTCGTATTGAGTCGAATTAATTTTGCGTATGAGAAAAAGGGATTTCAATACCGAAAAAATTTAACAGTTAATATTCAGAATTAGGATCAAAAACAAATATTTTGAATCTATCTACGAAGAATTATACTTTTAAATATTTTACATAGTAGATTATTATTAGTTGGTATACCACAATCGTGGCATACCAAGTATTGTAATCGTCGGAAAAACCGACCACTTCAGATCGGGCTCAAACTTGGTATGAGCACGTTTTAGACATCCCACATTATGAAAATGGTGGTGGAAAATTTTTGATCCGGCCGGCCTGCCGTCCTGCCGTCCTGCCGTCCGGGACTCTAAACTTTGCCTTATATCTCGAGAACGGTGAGAGATAGAGCCTTCAGGTTTGAAGTTTTCTATAGAAATGTGGGTGTAAAATTTAATTTTTTTGCATTTTCAAAATCCAAGATGGCCGCCATCCGCCATTTTGAAATACTGTCAACCAGTTTCCTTATAGCTAGAGGTCTGAAACTTTAGTATGTTGTAGTGCTCAGTGAGATGTTTTCATCGATAACTCATACTTGAAAATCGGTCAAGCGGTTAAGCAAATATGGCGGTCTAAAGCAAAAAGTGTTTTTTCGATATAACTCGAGAACGGCTTGACCGATTTTGACCGTCTTGGTATCAAATGAAAGGTTTCAAGAAGCTCTACAACTGTCTAAAACATTCCTAGTTCCAAAAATATCCGCAAGAGGCGCTAAAATCAAAAACAAAAATTGCCTAACTTTAAAGGGCAATATCTCCGAATCCCCATCATCGATTTCTTTTAAATTTTGATATGTTGTAGCCTAAGTCAATATCTTTCACCAGTCCGAAAATGAAGAAAATCTATGTCGCCGTTTAGAAGATATAGCCATTTGAAAAATTCTTGAATTTGAAAAGTTGTAAGAGCCATATCTCCTGAACCGCTTGCCCGATTTTGCTCATCTTGGTATTAAATTAAAGGTTTTGCAATTCTCTACAACTTTCTAGAACATCAGAAACCTCTAGAACCATTTCTTGAGGACAAAAAGTGCAAAAAACTGTTTTGGTGAAACAAAAAACCGCCATTTTTGTTCTAGATGTGACTTTGAAAATTATTGAAATTTATGTCAATTTATAGCCTATTTTAATACCTTTCCAAAACTAGTCAAGAATTTTCTATAGGTCTTATAGAACTTCAGATATGAGCATTTTTATCTTTCATATTGATGAATTTCATAAAAAAAATCAACTTTGCCTACTAATCCTACTTACAAATTAAATTACAACGCATAGACTGACCCATCCGCGTTGTGGTATACCAACTCTAATAACTGGACGCGTTATGATTGACTTTGAATATGGAAGAAATTGAATCTAAACCTAAAAATATACTTTCAATATTTTACGTAGTAAATATTACTATATGAATCAATAATTTGGGTATAGTAGTTTTTAAATTGCTTAACTTTTGTTTCAATCGTTCTTATTTTTGAATCAAAAGCTTTTCATAATATACTTTACAATAATCGCGAATTTTCGTGATTGAATCAAAATTTTTACACATTTTAAAAACAAAACAGCATTTTTTTAGTATTCACTGCTAAAATTTTTTTGTGTGTATAAAAGAGTGTCATCAACTCATAAAAGTTGGTGCCATGATAGGTACATATTTTTCCAAAGCATTTGTTATACGCATGTGTGTCATTTCTTTCGTAGATGAAAACGGCTGAATTTCACACCTTATAAAATCATAATGCGAAATGACGGAGATAAGAACGGATGATGAAGTCAAACATCAAACAACTTTTGCCTCATGATTTTCTCACGTTCATATTACAAAGTATTAAATTACGGAAAATCTTATAAATGAGGAACTTTAAACTTTTCCACCACATTCTTACGACTACGCCATATTCCGGGTATAAAAGAGATTGCCTTTCTCACGTGTCAGCTCTTTTTTGTTGTCAATCACATTACACGACGTGAATGGTAGCTTTTCAAAAGGAAAATATTTATAAAGCCTTGTCGGCGATTTGTTTACCTGAAAATCTCACAAAATATGTCTTACAGCTTCCAATATAGCTTTTACCCCCGGTTGCTCATCATTATATGGACAAAGATAGTATGGTTTGGATATGCTTTTTTTTTCCTTTCGAGTAGAAATTTATGCAATTTTATAGTCTTTTTACATGAAAAAATTAATCAAGCAAAATTGAATTTAAACACAATGGATTTATTGTGTGAAATTTATTCATTCTGTCGCGTCATTTAATATTCATGATGCAATTTCGTTGCACTCCCTTCTTAATTCCGAATGCACAATGAGCTCAAAATCTCCAGCCATGTTGGATATTTTTTCGGTGCTATTTATTCTATGTGCTTATTGAAATGCATATTATGTATGTACCTTTAAGTACATACAGATACTAGGCAAAAATAAATGATTAGTCACACAAAATACATTTGGATAATATTTAATAAAATAAAAAATAAATAAAATAAATAAAAATAAATTTACGATATATAAATAAAGAATGTAAAATTAAATGGTAGCTACAACAATCATCAAGAGGAAAAGGAGAAAAGGCAGGTTGAAACAGGATGTATAAATTTCACAGTTTATCACATAAAAGCTTCAATCTTTCTCTAATTTAAATTGATTCAATTAGAGAGTATAATACGCAGATACTATACACACAGGGGTGTTGGGTGCTTGTGTGGTATAAATGGGGATAAAGGGGATGACCTGGAACTCCTACTGGATATTATTGATTATTTCCACCCATCCGCAACCCCAAGCCAAAGGCACAGCAGGTGTTGTTCGCGGTGAAGCCCCTCTAAAACTCTGTGGCATCCTCAACCTGTTGAATGTGTATAGTCGTACCATACCATCAGGTAGAATTTTGTGGAGAGGAGTAACTTTTAAATTAGTCCTACATTTTGCACGACGAGCTTCACAGTTGGGGACGGGAATTACGCTTAAGAACATTGCCGAGTGGACACTTAAATATCGGCGAACACCAGACGAATGGATTAAACTTTAATGGCTTCTTTAAATATAGATATAGTTTACACACGTATAGATAGATGCAAATTTCAAACTATACATAAATTACTTTAGGAAGCATTTCATGTTAATGGGTGGTTGACATATCAATCTCAGAACCAATATTGATTCTTTCAATTTTCCCATAATATTGTAAATGCTGGGTATTATGAATAATTATTTTGTACGTGTTTTTTTTCGTTACATGTTGCTTTTAATGTTCTCAATTTCATTCTTATGTACTATGGTGGATGTGTACTTTTTTTTCCTTTTGATGTTTTAAATTGAGGTCAATTGAAAAGGTATGTATAAATAATAAAGGTAACGCCCAAACGATAAATAGCACATTCTTCTTTAACAAAACATTACCTAATACATCGTTAGGCAAATTGTGAATTTATCAAAAAATATAAGAAGTTCAACGATGATTTAATAATTTCCGTAAGTTTACTTTACTGCCACTAATGAAAAGATTAACCAGAAATCATTGATAATTTTAAACTAAAAGTGGTTGACATTTTCCTGGAGATACTACCCGTTCATAACTTACTTGTGTATGTATGTAATGAGATATATGGGAAAAGGCAAGGCAGTGGTCTGTGACAAAACTTTGTATCTTCATGAATATTAAGCTATGTACCTATACCCATATTTATTGTTCACATGGGACTTAAAAAAGTAAAAATATCACTTCACACCTCCCTTTTGAGGACGCTGGTTGCAAATTTACATGAAATTTAATGAAATGGCTTTCATGTATCAGCAGAGATTGGTCATATAAAGTGCCTTTTTGTGTGAAGTAAGCCATTAGTATTCGTTCATAGACTATGCTTAATATTGCAATGAATCTATGAGAATTAATATGGTCAACTACACAATTATTAGAGTTCCGATAAAAATTGATCACTTCCGATTTAACGTAAACTTTAGACTTTAGAACATTTTAAAACTTTTTTTTTGAACAATTTTTCTGCTCAATTTTTTTCAAAATAATAATTTATTCTCCTTTACTTAAAGGTTACTTTAATAAAACGTCTATACTTTATCCCTTTTAAGAAAAAAAAACAGATATCCCATTGAAATTCATGTAATTTGCATTTCATTTAAGATCTCATTCCTTGATTTTCCCTTTTTTCGTACAAGGGATAGACAATAGATGTTTTGATTCTTTCTTTCGAAACAAATCCCAAACAAGCTTGTACATATATTATGTACATAATATAAATTGTTTTAAATTGACTAAATAAAATTGTAGATACCAATAATGGAGGCTTTCTTGCCTTCTTTTATTTTTATGGCTATGTGCGTGCGATGCAGTCTAACACCATCAGTTTAATTTCTTTCATACTTTAGCTCAAATAGATTAGGCACATTTATCCGCAAACTAAGTGACGTTTTGATGAAAAAAGTAAACATAATTATGTACAGAAGAAAAGAATGGTATATAGGTATCATGAAGAAAGAATATTTTGCCTAAGATTAACATGAGTTGTGATGCCTGCAAGAAATGTGAGGAAAATTGTATTTCTATATAGCACCTCTATTAGACGAAGGAGACAACCACTTACAGGAGGAGGATGTTGAAAGAGGAATCCCAAAATGTTACACGATAAGCACGTAATAGCAGCACTCAATGGTTGATAAGTGGTTCACATTGTATCTTTGGAATGGGAGTAAGTCAATAATAGCAAACGTCTTTAGAATAGGAGGGTAATTAGAGTCAATTTATGTTATCGATCAACTTACTTAGAAAATTATTTTAAGGTAATCACACAGAACAAATCCAACGTACTTGTTTATGTGTTAAATTAACTACATAGTTCACATAATTTATAAACGATAACATACGTTCTATGACATATTAATTTGGTAAGATTGTACAATACATCTTTAACTAATTTTTAGATTTATAAAACAACTTTTTTTTTTGAATTGGATGAAAAATATAATTTAACCAAATGGAAAGAATTGTGTATGTGTGTATTTTTTTTGTTTAATAGAAAAGAATATAATCACGATAACCACACAGGAGAACAACAACCAAAAGATTGGAACACACTACTATAAGAGGCAAAGTGTTAATCCGCTTAATCCAAATATTTTTGCTGTGGAATATACGAAGAAGGTGTATTTTAAAATTACTTGATGTCTACGATGGACAATATGCAAACACTGAATCTTTGGTGACTCTCTCTGGAGATGCTGGCGTAATCGTCAAAAGTGCACCGGTTTCACCCACATGACAACTAAATTGGGTAGCTGAACTTGACACAAATGAACCCAATTTTTTTATATGCTCACCAAGTAAAACTATAAGCACCAAGAGTGTAATTTCAGTTAATTAACAGATAGCACACTTTCAAATTCAATTAACACCAATGCCAATACAATCGATTGCTGATGGCTATTTTACATCCACTATATTCCATGTAGCATAATTAACACTATCACGGATTAACTTGCTGTTAAATGTCGCCTCACCTGCAACACTACCACTTTTATGTCTTTTATCAGTTTCGTCGTCTTATTTGTTTTGATTCTCACAGTGATGAAAAATATACGAATAAGAGATGTACGACACAGAGGTATAATTTTAAATGTCAATACCGAGTTTGCGATATTTTCGAGAGTCTCTTCACAATCAATGGAGCAGACCCCTCTTCTTGAGGGTTTTTTTTTGGTCTTTATTTTTGTAATTTCTTGCGAAATGGCACACGATTAACCCCGGCGACGGTTGCTGAGTGACTGAGAATTAAGATTGCAAGAGTCAAATGAAGTTCCCTCTCAAAACCCAATTTATTCTGGTGTGCTGTGTAAATTTGCGACTCTGCGGCTCCACAATGAACTCTACAGTATCACAAACGCCCGCGTACTGATATCCACAAGCTGGTGATGTGAACTCCCGAGACACTGGCAAAGCAAAGTGTTGCGGGAGCCGTTGAGCTTTTTGAACTTCTCCCTAAACCGGCGCGAAGAGAGTGAAATGTGTATTGTAAGCATTGGAGAGAATTCTTTTTTCTCAAATATTGCATTACATTCACCCACAATATTACTCTCTTGACAAGAGAATAATACGCGAGAGTTATTTAAGAGAGAACACACTCAATTAAATGTTAAAAGGTTGAGAATATGAGAGAATTCGCTGTTGGGTATATATAAGTGCAACGCACATTTTTTATTATATACTTAAGGCAAAAAAGCTCACTGGAATACCAAAGTAGGTACCTCTGCACGGAGAAAAGCTCGTTTGCGTTGCATTTTCATTAACTTAATTTATTGGATTTTTTTTGTTTCTATCATATAAATTGAAACGAAGCATTACAAAGCCATAACACCAAGTAAAATATAAAGCAGAAAAAGAGAGTATATTATCATTTGAATTTAAATTTTTAGTGCATCATAACAAGCATTTTAGTACTTACATCAGTCAGGTTCTGGGTAGAAAATCTTGGTATGGTACTTATGGATAAAATTCTCTGAAATTTGTGTATTTACTTAAGTACATGTACATACGTATGTATATTATGTTCTTATTACTTCACAGTTATATAGATACGTTCACATTGCATATAGAAAAAGCACAGCAATTAAATGGTTAAATTGAGGTCTGTTCGTAATTGGTAAATGTTTTAGAAAAGAATTCCAATTCAATCTTTTCAACCACATAAAGATGAACATTAAGAGAAATTCTCTTCTACTGTACATTACACACGAAAACGGCTGCATATAGCTTTACAATTTTTTTTCAAAAAAAATTTTTTTCTATTAAATTAAATAAATACAATATAGCGAACATGAAGATAATTCTCATATTTTATACCTACCTATAACTTTCTCATACCGGAAGAATACCGATAAATCGAGTTAAAGAATTAAAATAATGTGTGAATGTGACTGGAGTGAGAAGCAATAATAAAATTCTCGAGAACGCAGGTTTGAGAAGTGACTTGTACGGTTTGTAGAAATTAAACTTGGGAGAAGAATTTAATTTATCTCTCAAGTGGAAGTATGCAAAAAAAACATATTGCCTACATAATTTGCACGTTTTCGAACACACAATAGAAAAGGTCTGTTAAAATATCCTTTCGAGAGAAAGCTTTTAGGAATTGTATCATGTTGCTTTGGTCTTTTAAATATCTCTTGCTTTTTGAAAGCGAAATAAGTGTCAGAATGAGAAAAGATATTTATTAACCTCGAGTATAAATTAATTAATCTACCCTTATTTTTGACCTAAAAATTCAATGGTTAAATTTTGGGATTTTCTTTGCTCCATCATTTATACTTGAATTGTGTCCAAAAGTATGTGTACTGTATATAAACTAAATATATAATCATAGGGGCATATTTGAGAAGGATATGCTGAGTTGGGATTTTCCCTCCAACGCATCATAGCTCTCTTCTATAAGTATGTTGTCGTGGTCTCAAATGAGAAAACTTCTCAATATAACTTGAGAATCAATCATTAACAAAATGCTCTCCTGTGGTTTGTAATGTGATTGATTGATTTGAAAGCTATGCTCATGAGAATCATTCTTTCATTGTGTAATATGCTAGTGTTAAGAATTTTGGGATCTATTATACACCAATGTATACAGCTATAGGCTAAGGATTTGCTTGTGAAAGCAAATTTAGTCAGGCAAATTGCCATGAGATCCCTCAAATTGCTCGTATTTTATAACTGGTGGTTGTTGAAGCGATAAATGTAATTAATTCCGGAGATTTCCCACAAAATGAATTACACATCACAGAATCTTCAACGAAAAAAAGAACACATTGCAAGGGATCGTGGAACAAAGTGTAGGTATGTCGTTGTATATAAATAAAACTTCTTAATTTAATTTAACCATACGTGGTTAATTTACATTTTGTGTATATATACAGTTAACAAAATATGCAACATAAAAGACTATATTAAACGTTGACTCTGAGCTTAAATAAGTTTCGGTCTGACAAATTAAATATTATTTAATTATATCTTTAAAGCATCTCATGTCAAAAATGTTAACTAACAATAAGAGAAATCACTAAGATTTTACACATAATTAAAAAAGACATTATCCACTAGGAAGGTTTTACTGTTGTTTTTTTGAGCAAGTTATATTGCTTACAAAGGTACGATGGTTATATAATGAATTACGAATTTTGCGCAATATCCAATAAATCATTCATTTTTCAGTAATTAAATTTGTAAAAAGTAAATTTTTGCAGGAAATTGTAAAAAGTTTAATACGCACACATATTTCCATTCAATTTATTCATTTTGGAACTTGCTGATTGAATTTCCTCTTTGAAAGGAATCTGAAAGCGCATTCCAAACATCTTTCAGCATAAATATTGTCATAAATACTGCTTTAATGTTTCATCACGTAATATTTTTAATACACAGCATCGGAAATATTATGCATAACTCTAAAGATATGCAATTCTGCATGGGTTTATATCATCAATATTAAATACCTACTGCAGTATAATCCTTTTGTCATAAATTCCATTCCAGTGGCAATTGGAATGCATATACCTACTACTGGGTAATTTAGGTAGCTTTTCTAAGTGAAATAAAAACGATTTATCAATTTGGAATTAAAGGGAAATCACCAAATAAATAAATCCACACATTTTCTATTGCGTCGTAAGGATGACATAAATTTTTCATCCTTCTCCTCCATCCGGTGCTACGTAAATCTTTGCTAAATGAAAATGTAGAACAAGACGGGAATTTATAAAATGGACCTACATTTCATTTATAGAAAAAAAAAGTTGGTCCCCCTTGTCTTGACGAAAAGTAAATAAATTAATCATACCCGGAACTCCTTTCCCTTTTCCTCATACAATAGGGACTTTCTTATTTACCACCAGAGCAACCAGAGCATTGCAAATTTCTGACACGTTCGCTTCCTTGAGAGTGAAAAGTTATCTCAGTCCTATTTTTATCAGATTTAATTTAACAACATAATAACATAGGATCAGGGAGCATGGAAAATTTTTAAAACTTTGTCCTATGCTGCCTTATTGCTAATTAAAAACATCCCTATAGTCAGGAAATAAATATAATGAAACTCACACTGAAAAGTTTCATCCCGCGCAACCTATTCATAATGAAATTTATGAATTATGATTATTAGATACTACACACAATGTATGTATTGTTCGGTCTAAATAAAAAAAGGATCAAGCTTAATAAAAAAAAAACACTAAACGAGAAATTTTGATATATTCATTAGTTCCTTTATTTAGTGCCGGTGATAATATAATTTTCTTCTTTATAGTACTCCACATAATAAAAGAATAAATTATTCTATTCTATACACAATAAAATGTACGATTTATCCTGTGGTGCTCGGCGTGCCACGACAATCAATAAATCGGTTTGCTCAAATCTTGATGACTTTTATAAATTTGTTTTGTGTCGACGTTAAAGAAGTACAAATACCTACGCACAATATTTCAGTAATATATATGCCTTGAACAAACTTTTTAGCGGTGGGTTTCATTTTCATCAGCATGCCCCAGCATGCCCATTAAAAGTACGTGGAAGGGGAAAGAAGTCCTCCTTTCTTTTGCATATCTCCTTAACAATCTTAAATCGTCTCCCCCACATGATTTTTTTGCTCATGAATCTCCTGCTACCGACATCTTTTCAATTATGGAATTTTCATTTGGATACCTGCTCAAATAGAAGTCTTCTCATGTATTTCGTGAGTTCTTTTCTAAATTTGGGTCAGTTTATTTTATTTCCATCCACGAGAAGAGTAAAAACGAGAAAAATCCGAGGAAATGGAAAGCCATAAAAGCCATCATGTACTTGTGCGTTTGAGAAATGTATATTTGCACTATTTAAACAATTTCCTCGAAAAATACACTCATTTTGGAAGACAAGCCAAAGTCAGTTGCAGTGATTTATTTGATTTAATTTATCTCCTTCATCTCTCTTACTTCATAAAATTATCATTGAAGAATTGTACGAGACAAAGGTATTTGACATTTCTTTTACCTCTCATGCCATATACACTGACTAAACGAATTTCATACATCTTCCAGAGATGTGACGTAGGAAAATTTAATTTTTCTAAGAATCCTAATAATTCTAATAAGATATTTAATTAACACTGCAGAACTTGGAAAAAGAAACTCAAAGCTCTGGTAGAAGTCAATATAATATATAATTTTTTAATGGGGCTTGTGTTAAGTCTCTATTAGGACCCTATTATTAGAAAACTTGAAATATTTCAGTCTACGCTCAATGTCTAGGAATTCTTGGAAAAAAAATTTCTTCTTAAGTTTTTTTTTTACGAAAACGTAATTTGGTTTATCTGTTTTATTTGTTATTTTCTTAAGGATTTATAGGTTTCCCCATACATTTTTAATTGAATTAATTTTCTTCACTCCACAGAATTTGTAATATTTTCACAGTAGGTATGTATTATAATTATTTCCTTCTGAGAAATAAAAGAAAACGGTCGATAGAACCCAGATGTTCTTTAGAAAATGTTAACGAATTGTTCTTTGAATTTTCTCTACTTTCTATGTTTTTATCATACCGGACTAGCCAAGACAACGGTGGAAAGCACAGCTTCATACCTCAACCAGTTTATCCAAACTTTTGAAATTTATCGAATTACTCGCTTCTTTTCCCTGATAAAACGAACATGTGAATTTGCGTAAAAAGCACGTTTAAACGCAAGATTGCTATCAAACATCGAAAATCACTTTGTGAATGATGATGCAGTAGTTGAAAAATATTTGTATGTACAAGAAGTGTAAACTTTGTGAAGTTATTAGAAATTGGAACAAAAGTGAAGCTCAAATATTGAATTGCTCTAGAAATAGTGTGAGAAAGTACAAAGTAACTCACAATTAAGTCTTTCGAAATTCCCCTAAAATTGGCTTATCAATTAAGTGCTGCAAATTTACAAGTTTTATTGTCGGTGTTTGCTCCCTGCTAAAAAAAATCCTATCGGCGTGGGTGGATATAAAAAGTGAGAGGAAGAACTATGGTGTTGTCAGTCGTATATTTTCAACCCTACTGTTTCCTCATCTTTTGATCCAAGAGAACATTCAACGAGTGAAAAAGCTGCTGTGTGGAAGTTGTGCAAAACCCCATCTAAAATAATGAGAAATCTACTTGATCTTGAAGTTTTCACCCTTGTGACCATTTTTCTGGGATTTTTGCAACATACCAGTGGCACTGGGACCCATACACCCAATAATGGAGTAAATCCATTTCAAAATAACGCCAATCGAGGTGAGTTTTATTTCATCAAGAGGATGTGCCTTCGTGCAATATTTAAAAGTTCATACACGTGATAGAACACTAAAAATGTTATTCCAATTCAGTGCACATAAATTTGTAGCCGACTCCTGATAAATAATACACGGTTCTATTTTATTGAGATTTATAAGATTGAGCTTTTGCTTTCGTTTATTTTTTAAAAGAATGTAGGTAATACACCATTCTGAAATACTACAAAATTTTTAAAAATCAATAATCTTTTTTTGTAATTTGTTTTTATAAAAGTTATTTTTACTTTATATAATATTTTTTGGCTTTCTAAGTCAGTTAATTTAAAAAGAGAAAGACATTGTAAATTAGAACGATTCAAACAAATTTTACAATATGAATAATAATTTTTAATAATATTTCTCTCAAGCTACCTACGGCGTATGTACCAGTACGGTAGGTTATGGAACATGCATGAGACGAGCAGATTGCTTGAGAGATGGTGGAGAAACTCCACCAGGGGATTGCGATAGAAAAGGAACTTACTGCTGTACTGGTAATAATTGTTTTTTTTTTTCATTGAAAGCATTGGTTTCCAATGTAATATATCTTTGATTTTTCTCAATTGAACAATAAAACAGCTTTCCTGGGATGCGGTGGCTCAGCTCACTTGAAGAGAGTATACATTGAACGGCCTGAGGTTTTCGAAACGTCTTGCAATCACAACATCATTATGATTAATGAAAATATCTGCCAGGTTTGTTGTATTACAAATGCAACATGTTAATTATGGATCAAACCATAAAGGAATTCTACTTTTTTCCACAGTTGAGACTTGATTTTGAAGAATTTGAACTAGCTCCACCATTTGATGTCGGAGGTACCCCTACGTGTATTTTTGATAACTTCCAGGTGAAAGATTTCCAACTATGTGGTGTGAATGATGGACAACATGGTAAGATTTTTAAAATATTTTATTTTACAAGAAAGAATGATTAAAATAAATTTTTCTTGTATGCAGTGTATGTTGATGTAACGCCTGGGACACAGCTAAATGTGGAGTTAACGTTCACTTTAACGGATCGCATGGTAAATCCTGGTTTAGTGAATCCACGGTGGAGAATCCTTGTGACACAAATTGAGTGTCCACCAGCAGTTGCCACATTGAGGGATGGAAGAAATTTAATTGATGAGAGTGTTCCATATGAGCAGTATATTCCAGAAATCACGAGGGAGCCCAAAGTGTACCATACAGCACCACCGGCCTATGTCCTCGATCAGGCTATTCTGGCGCCTCGGGGATGTTTGCAGTATTTCCCAAATCCCAGTGGAATAATTGAATCATTCAATTTTCAAAATGGCAGAGGCACATATCCAGGAAATATGAACTATGCTATTTGCTTTAGAAGACGACCAAATGACAAGAGAATCTCGTGAGTTGTATTACTTTTTGGTCTGCTTGCACTGTTCAATATCCTATTATTTTCCCATTTTCCCATTTAAAGATTCACATCTCACTTCTTCCAATTGGGCTTCACAATTCTCTCGGCGGATAACGAGGGCTACGATAATATTTGCTTCACCCAAATTGAGTCACCGGGACGTTCGGAAGATTACCTCTTCATCCCTCAAGCGGTACGACAGAGCTTCCCCAATGTACGTGCTAGCTATTTCTGCGCCCAGAGTTTAGCAAACACTTCTGTTATTGGTAATCAATTTTCATTTATTCATCATAAAGTCATTTCAGAAATACATACAGTGTGCAATGAAAACTGGTGAGAGCGCCTATGACGACAAAATTTGTATCAATAGGTCATCACACGTGATCAAAAACAACATCAAATTATCCAACCTATTCCTTGGCTATAATTTATCTTTTTTTTCCATTTCTTTTCATGGTGCTCATTCGTGCAGCCACCCAATCAGGCCCATTCGTCATTCACTTCAACAGCGACTCGCTGTACGACTCCCAACGACCAGAAATTGGATTTCGGATGAGCTATCAAATCAGTTAAACGATTTCTCTCCGCCTTCGTGTGCCGCTCATACAACTCTCCCCCTTAAGATTTATACAAAAATGATGGATTGAGCACTTTTTAGCAGAAATATATATACATACATATGTATAATTTGGTAGAAATATATAGCTACGCAATGTATATCATACATATCTAAAATCCTAATAAAATATATATTCACATACAAATGTTTACATCTCTGTCTATAAGATGAAGTGGATTTTTCCAAATGTTCTTATACCCCCTCCTATTCAATCGAGATATTCAGGCATAAGCGGCTACCTACAATTTCTTCCGTGGTGTTTTTTGGAAATTTTCATGAAAGTCTTTAAAGTGTAATTAACGCGGCATTAATCAATCAAGTACTCATCCTACACCAAATTGTCAAGTAATTAAATAAATTGAACATCCACTGTGCCCTTCGTATATTTACCTATATACATACATATACACCCAACATACGTACACAAAATCAAAATTTAGCTCAATTTCATGTTTTAGCCAAAAATTACTAATTTAAATATCAATTACTAATTATTATAATTAAATATTAAATTTATGAATGACGAAATAACTTTTTTTTCAATATTATTATTTATTAAATCCAACTAGAATAAACAACAATTGTACAGTAAAATAATATAAAATAATTTTGTATGGCTGAACAAATATTTTGACTACGAATAAACATTGCTGCTTATCTACTAATTTTAGTATAGAATGGAAAACAAAATATTACATTACACTAATTTAATTTCTTATGCTTATGTCTTGTAGAATCCCATGCTTATACCGTAAATCTCGAGGGAAATTTTGACGCTCAATTTATACAAAATGGAGCAATGAACAAAATTCTTCTGATGCTAAGCTGCCCAAAATTGAATTTTCATTCAATCGGCTTTCTTATACATACATACAACAGGATAAAATCTCTTCTCCATCTATAGACATAGCTTCTGTAATAAAATGTTTTTTTTTTTAATTTTTAAATATTATCTCTGATGAATTAAAGTCAAACTCTTATCAATTGGAGACAATCGCCCAGCTATTTTTTTTAGCCGGGAGTAGACTACAAGGTAAAACCAAATAAATGGCTGGTTATATCTTAAGTTCCCACGTCATATTGGGGTATTTTCCCTCTATGGTGGCCCCTCTTCCGTTTTATATTATTTTCATAACCACTCCTTTATCGTCACTTTTCATGGAAATTTCATCGAGCTTGAAATAAATGTAGCATGAAAAGATTTTATAAGTCCTCCCCCATACATTTAAAAAAAAACGTTACTCGGTATTCCACTTTACACCTGAATTGTGTGCACAGAATTTTTATGATCCCATATTGTCGTCCACCATTTTAGGTAACAGTGCGGATTGAATGTACCTACTCAATTTAAAACACAATTTTTTTTATAGCAACCACTCGAAACTCCTCAACATTATATAATCTCTGCTATATAATACAATCAGTTTATTTTGGAGGTACCCTATAGAATATTTCTCAGGCATTAGGTCAAATTATATGAGTGTGTAATGTTTTTGGGAAATGACGTACCGTCACTTATCATCCCTGTACTCGTCTGCTCATCTATTTTTTCCGGAAAACGGACGCAAGGGAAGCCAAAAGATTTTTTTATTATTATTTTGTATTTTCCCTCCTTGTTGGTGGAACTTATAACCCCGCTTTTAGGGAAGATTAATTCGTCGCCTTATCAGGCTTATCTTAGCAACTTATGCTTCATTATAATTTGTTTTTAGCTTTTTATAGCGAGAGGAATATTGTTTCTCAGACTTCAAAAGAATGCAGAAAAAAATCTTAGAAATATTAGTTTAATGAATAAATTTTTTTAGCATCGTTTGCGATTTTTTTTACATAACCTTTATCTTTAGATTCTGCTAGTGATAAATAAAAATAAAAGAAATAATAAATTACAAATTGAAAAAAAAAACATAAAACAATATTGAATTAAATCATCAAGATTTAAAAATAAATTATCGAGAGATTGAAAATTCATACACGCTACCCTAAAAAAAAGAAAAATTAATTATTTATATAATAATCAAAATTTCAACTATATTTTTATCCTTTCGGGTAATATACAACTCAAATAATGACGATTTCAGTCTTATTTTCCGTCATCCTGATTCATAGGAAATTACAATCAGTGATAAGGATGTGATAATTTCCATATTTGAGAGGACATACGCTGTGAAATTTTGATGAATCCATACGCTATTTTAATTACAACGTGTTTATCACGGAAAGCCTCTCTATCATCTGCGCAAATCTACATGGATTCCACATATATGTGTGTCGTGTCATGGACACGGATGCAGCCTAACTGATGTATCGACCCGATTTCGAAGGGGTACCCTCGTGAAACCCATTCACAATCCCGGTCAGTATACAGAACAGAGCCTTAGCTGTTAATTTATGTAACAAACATTTTCCTATATTGAATTTCACAAATTAATCTTTCGATCGCCATCCATACCGCAAACCCGTCAAGTCATTGATGGGGGTTGAAATCAACACCCCCTGAGTAACATTTCATTTTTAGCTATGTATAGGTACATTTTACAGACTCACTAGGGCAACATTTCATTAAGAAACCCAATTCATTCAAGAGGTCTAAAGTTTTAAGAGTCTATTTTTAATGGCATATTTACAGGTTATATAAAAAAAATAAGTAGGTATAGGGTATGCCCATATAATTTTTTCGTACAACCATATACCTTTACATAATCACAAACCAAAAAATTGATTATATGTTAGTTAGTAATGATTTACAATAATATTATTTTTTGTGGATAGATTGCATTGTGCATATTTTCAATTGCATTGCAACATTCTGAATAATGGTAAATCAATTTGCTGTGGTTCACCTTATCTGTGGTAAAATGCAATCCCACAATTTTGCCACAACGAGGGACATAGAAACCTGATTACTACACTAAATTCTTGGTAGTAGAAAAGGTAGAAAATTAAATTTTCTAAAACACAATTTATTGCCATGAACACACCATAAGATGGTTACGTATACTACCTATTATAAAGCCAACTGGAACTTGAAATTATTGACTTGTGCAGTTGCCCCAAAAATATCGTATTTAGTGCATTGCAAAGAAATTGGGATGGTCCTGTATATAAGAAGAGAAAATTGATAATGTTGCAGTATAAAAGGGGTGCTAACTGCGTGTATTTTTTCATCAATTACTGTGGCACACAGAAGTCACCTAGTAACGTCAAAAGTGGGGAGCCACCCATAAATTTCCCCGCCGTTGGCCGCTAAGGGTAAATAACCGTGCTTGGAGGGAGCCTAATAACTCCACCACCTGATGACGGTGCAAACTGGTGTGCTCATGTTGGCGGAGAAATCGAGCGAAAGCTCCATCGGGTGGGGTGGCACAGCGACTGCGAATGCGTTGCTAAGCTACCATGAGTCGCCCTCGAGAGCACAAATCCATAATACATTCACTACTTCACCCGCACAAATTCATGTATCCACAGGGAGAAAGCACACTACATATAGTGGCAGACATGATAGTTTGTGTATGTGAATTATTCACAAAGCCCACAATTTAATCTTGTTTTAACGATACTACACCCCCGCATGTTCCCGCTGTAGTAAAATCTGTTAAATATTGCGCAAAATACATTTTTGGGGCATTCACAAGACTTTTTAGCACTCATTTTATGTTTTACGCAAATTCTTGATGCGACGAATTACGTAACGTGCGTCGATTTAGTTGTCTGCGTGCCAAAAACTTCCCATGGAGTTGGGAAGGGTCGTCCGTGCTGCGAATGTGGAGAACGATGAGCAAGAGGAATGCCACAACATTCCACTTACCTAGTTCACACATTACGGTCCATCGACGTCGACGGCGGCAGCCTCCCCTGACCCCGCTGTTTGCGCCTGATTCGTTGAAGTATGGGCAACCATCGACCGTGCCATACATATCGAAATAGAGTTTGGAATGTATTGAATTTAATAATTAATATTGATTAAAATTACGTGAATTTGAAACACGTTGACTGGACACAATTTGTAGCAAGTACACTACATATTTCCATTGCGATGTATCATAAATAAATATAGAAAGGTTATTCACAGTAGGTATACTCTTCCAATAAATATATGCATTTTATTGCAATGAATATTTTAAATGAAACGTTTCAAACTTTATTTAAGAAGAGAAAACATAGAAGATTGAAGAATGTACTTAACAACTTTTAAACTATTTTTACAAAATCGAAAAAGTCATCAATTTTTTCCATAAAATTCTTACGTTATTCTTGCAAATTGATGAATTACTCTAGATTTTTTTTACAGTTTGATGATCATGATTAAATTGCAAACTTCCGGCACCACTTACCACTATATAGAACGTAACCTTTTTTCTTACATTATTTCCGCTGTATTAACTTACAAATATATGATTCCTGAGATTTAATAGCAAGAAAAATTTACTTTATTGCTTTTAAAACTTTCTTTCCTGCTCAATAATGCTAATATGTACATTAATACGTAAAGAATATAACTTTACTTAACTACCGTATAAGTAATGAATTAAAGTGTTTTGAGAAATTTGCACTGTTGTGAACGTATCCATTAATTTTAGTTTTAGTCTAAAAACTAAATTTGTAAAAATAGCCTAAGTAAATCTTTAAGAGTTTAGTTCTATTTCCATAATCGTAAAACTAGAACGAATTAATGAAATTTTATTAATAAACTAATACGAAAACTCTTTAATAAAATGTTCTCTCTAAATATTCAAATCGAACTCAAATTTTAAGTTTTTGTCAGTAAAAAGGATCTTGGGAGATAAAAATTGAAAATTTACAAACTTTGTAATATAATTTCAGAGGTTAAGATTTGCTGTGATTTATTTGGCTACAAAATATTACATCTTTACTGTCTGTATCCGTTTTATCAGTTTAGTCATTTTTCTTTCAAAGTATATTTACTCAAACTAATTGGATAAGAAAAATTTATAACACGTAAGTGAAGATTCCTATTAAATTCCATATATACATTCTATAGGTAGTAGGTAGGTACATATCCTTTTATACCTGTACCTATATAATTCTTGTCTTCGCTCTTCGTCACATTCACCTTGCGTCTTCTGTGATGATGATGATACTGTAATTTTGTGTTTAGAGTACCATAAAATATATATATATATATATATGTAGGTTTACGTGGTTTCTTTGGGGGAGTAGATGCGAGAAAAATATTATAATATTATAATTGTATGTGTGTGCTTCAAGCATCTCTTTTGCTCAAGCAAAACACTTTTAAGGTATTTTACATAAATATTTCTTTCGTGATGAAACACCAAAACGCATTTGGAAAGAGCTTTTGAAGTAAGCAAAAGCGTTTGGCACACTGATGGTGTATGTAGATTGAGGGTGGGGGTGAGCAAACCATAAAAATACGACAATTTTTTTACCTTCAATTTCGTTAAAAAAAAGAACGAAATATGTACACAGCAGAGAGCCGTTTAATCAGAACTTTTTTGATTTCCTCCTACAAATTGTTTTCTATTTTTAAAATATCATTGTTTAAAAGATATAATATCTCACTAAAATATATAAATGACTTTTGAACACATTTAGAGAAACTAAAAGAATAATTAAGTTTTATAGTTTTATATAGAATCACTTAAAAAAAATACAAGTGATAACTTTTAAGCTTTTACAGAAATGTTTTTCCTGCACTTTTCTTTCTCTAGTGCTTTCTTTTAGCAATGTTGAAATTTTTATGTTGTCAATACTACCACGAACAATCACCTCACTTCACATAGTTTTTCCTCCCAACACCCATTCACCTGATCATGTGGCGCCAATCGGTGAATCGATTGAGATGGCGCGTTACACGAATGGTCACTGTAGAATGGTGATTGTACAGATAAAATAAGTATTACAAAAGGGCGACGGAAAAATCATCACTAGACCTCTATACATACATAAAAACATATTGTACATGAGATCTATCATAGGGAGATAGTACTAATAAATAAAACTAAACTCTGTGAAAATATTTATCTTGGCCACGTCATCGCAGCGATTCCATGTAAATGGATATTATAGTGCGCGAAGATATTGTTTTCGAGCCTTTATAACCTATAGTCAATATTTGCGGAAAAACAATCCGAGAGTGTTCGATTTTGATTAAAGTTCCACACATGTTTTCTCCTTGTGTATATATAGCCAAAGACTAAGTCGGAATGGCAGGAAAAAGCTGCTAGTATTGGTATAAAAGGACGAAGATATTATAGAAGCTCTTAAGAATCCCATAAGATGGATTTCTTGCTCGTCGCTCTATTTTAGCTATTTGTAGATATAGTGTAAAATGTCTGGGAAAACTTTTACCTCTTGCAATTTCACTTCACCTTGTCTAAGATTGGTACTAAATTCATGTCTCGTTGTTCCTCAAACATTTTCCATCCACCCCAAAGTGGAAACTATATATGGTCTATATGCGGCAGTCAATTTTCACCTCAATCTGTGTATACATGGGCGCAAAAGCGGAGGGAATGAATATAAGGGAAGTTTCGCATCCTTTTGCTAGTTTATGAAAACCACCATATACTACATATTTTCACCAATCTCTCTGTGGAAAGACAGTGATGATGATAATGATGAAAACTTTTAGTTAGCCTATTTGCTGGAATTGGGCTACATTAGTGTATGGAAACACTGATAAGTATAGAAAAATAGCAAATATGTATATAACAGCACGTTTTTAACCCTCTACAAACCAAGTGGGGTTATTTGTGATCTCATGTATTTTTAGAAATCTTCAAAATAAAACCGCGTTTTGTAATACAAAATTGTTAACACATTTACATACAATTTTTTTTTGTTTTTGTTACATAATTTCTGTTTTATTATTTTTTCCCCAAAATTTTTTAATCTTTTATTATTATTATACTTTTTCATTATGCAAAACTTTAAAATGAAGAAATTAATTGTAATTTGATAATCTACATAAGTTTCTAAAGTGCGCAATCCGTAGGGTTAAATTTTAATTTTTATATTTTAAAAATATGTACATCTAGTCTGTGCAATTGTTATGTACAATAATGTTTCGCTTTATAACAATGAAGACCTGAAAATTTAAAAAAAAAAAAGTCTTTCGACTTTGTCTACTTTTTATGTAAAGTTTTAATGAAAAGTTTTTTGTATGGATAAATCCACGAAGCTACACAGTACATCCTGGATAGACCATTTGGAAGCTTTCAAAAAGACCAGTATTACCTCAACTTTCGCAGATGAGATGGGCAAATCAGTTGGTTTCACCTCTGTGGTTACCCAATTACGAGGTTAATATTCCAATAAACCACCTACACCTAAAGTTAAAACATAAACTTTAATGCTAGTAGGGAATCGGAATATTTTCAGCGTACTATATATAAACAAAATTGAAAATGTATGTATATAGCATGTTTGTATACTTTTTTGCAGATCATTTCACCGTCTAGATTGCATCAATTTTCTATATATATTATGTAATATAATCTTACGACCCAAAATAAAGGAAAAGTATCGTAAATTGGTATTTTCCAATCAATAACGAACGTCGTACACACTTATACGCTGGTTTTTACATCTCTGTCGTTTCTAATGCGAATGCTGCAGTATGTGACTCTTTCCCTCCCTTAACCTTTCAAAATATTAGGTATATATACCGAATATTTGGTTCAGTTCCGCTTCTATAGGCAGAGAGAACTCAATCCTCATATCAAGACACACTCACAGCTCACGTTATTGTAATCCATTGAATGGTCTTTCTATCAAATAGTTAATTAAACAGGACCATCTCGCATATCGAGTATATTTGCTGTGAATGAGAAAATTCTCATACTTGGTAATTTAACCATTTCCCTGTGTAACCTCCTATTTTCTTTGTTGAACTATGCCCCCATATGCCATGTCCACCATTCCCAAAAGAGAGAAATCTCCAAATGAGTGCGGTTGAGGAGGCATTTTAACGCTATATACCAAATGAAGTTCGACTCCTCTGTGACAACTTTCTGTGTTGTGTTTGTACTAATGTGCCACCAGGGAATGTGGATTTCTGCAGATTCTCTCACGGTTCACAACTCAAGAAGAGATTTTCAGACTGGTTGATAAATTCTCACTCACAAGAGCCTCCCCAACTTTACTCAAGTCCTTCCGTTGTCCTGAATAGACAGACAAGTTTGTACTTCTCATCATGGAGGCACTTCACTTTGCAAGGAGGGGCACAAATAGATGAATGTGATCACTTTAGCGAATGTTTTTGCTATTCCAGTATCATTTGGAAGCTTAATTTCAAATTACCTCAATAATACGTTGTGTATATGGATATCATGGAGATAGGCACACACGAACACATTCATCCAACAATACGTTCTTGCCTTTCATTAATTCAATTCCAGCACCAATGTTTGCAAATGCAGAAGTGACTTATTTATATAAGATATTTATTTATTTATTACACCATGTGTATATAACTTTCCATGCTCTGCATCCATGGCCGTATAGAGGAAGGCAAAGAATCAAATTAACTAATCAGTGTGCTATTAGTCCCAAAGTAAGGAAAAATGGCAGACTAATTGGAGACCCTTTCTTTTATGCTCTGACTCAGTGAATCACTTTTATCTCGTTTTTTTGCTTCCTTTATTGTACCTACATAGCTCTTAAGACTTGTTAGTATTAGGAGGAAATGAAGCTATTCTTGTCAATTTGCATAAAACGATATCACTGGAATTTCAGGAGAAAAAAAGTAAAATGTTTTAAATAGGTTATCCCAATAAAAAAAATCTGCTTTCAACATTTTCTTTGACTACCGCATTTTCACTATTTAATGGAAGTATTTTTGAACTTATTTAAAATCTTGGGCGCATATAGCCCTAGATGTTGCGCGCTGTGAAAAGTGCCCATAGTGATGATGATAAAATCTTGGTGTTTTAAAAATTTTCGAGAAAAAAACTAATGAAAGTTAGTCGATTAGTTTTATGCTGATTAATTATTTTGGCTAATTTGTATGAAAGCTAAATATAATCACAAGAAGTACCTATACCTAAGCTTAATTTACTTTACGTTTTTCTGAAAATTTATTTTGTAGGACAATAATCGATTTTAAATTTATTTTATTGTTTAACGGTAAACCTTTAAACTTGAAAACATTATATCCAGTCCAGGAAATTTTTGATATTTTCGCGAAGTTCGACTTCAAAATTGTGTGAAAAATAGCAACCTAAAATCTTTTTTTTTTTTTATTTTGAAAATTTGCCAAAAAGAATCTAAAACTTTTCCTTTAACCAAATCTATTCCACATTTGTGAAAATAAAAAGTTTTTATGGATTCAAAGTCAAGAAAGAAAAATTGCCGAATATGGGCATATCCAGGTTGGAGAAATTCAATTGATTATAACAAAATTTTATTATAAGAAACATTGAAAAACAAACACATGGGTAAATAAACATAGATCAATGCAACGGACTTAGGTCGTCTTATGTTATCCTGCCCACCATGTAAACTAAATGTAAGAACATGGAAAGAAGGCGGCACGGATCTGAGAGGTATATGCTCGTTAATATCGCCGTGTGAAGGAGAACAATGCGAGTAATCAAATTAAATTCTGTTGCGTGTACAGCAATAAAGTGGAGGTGTTGTCCAGTCACCATTTTCAACATTGTTTGTCTTGGACGGTGATTGGATGGAAGAACGTGTGTATTTTGTGTGGTTGAGAGTCGACAGAGTCACTCAAGTGTGGACGTTTAATTCGAGTTGATTCCCCACCTTTTTAGCTGCATGTTCACCTGACTGGTGCTTGTGGGTCTAAGCTAGAAGAGATCAATTTTTATACACACACTTGTCTCACTTCTTTATCCGCCATTGTAAATAGCGGTGTCCGCATGTTAAAAGATCCAGAGAAGAAATGTGATTAAGGGCATAAGAAATTAAGATAAAATAACAGCTTTGTATCGTTGGAAAATATTAAAGGGTTGAATACACCTGAGATGAGATGCTTTAGGATTTAATTTACTTCCATGTATTTACTACCACTCCAATTAGATTAGAAAAGTTTAAGAGACTTAGTGGCTGTCTGTTTCTTTCGTGCTGGAATTACATCACAATTTTCCTCCTAATTTGATTCGACCATTTCCATTTAGCAGCCAACGTTAATTTGCATCTCTCACATTGCCTCAGCAACCATCATCATCGTCCTTTCAGACTAAAACCATCGTAAGTATAGCATGATGTTCTTTCCTTTTGTATGCTGATATATAATGCGAAAGAAGAAGAACTCATAATAAGACTTTACTTTAAATAATTACACATCATTTTTTCCACTAGGTAGATGTACTAAATAGTAGCCACAGGTACCTATTTTTTTGTTTCTAGCAACACAATACTTTTTTTTTCTTAAAGCATCCAGTTCCTTAAAAGATTGCATGGAATCTTGTTAAAAAAAAAACATGATTGTAGTTGAGATATCGGAAATAGATATAAATTTATTTCTCATAAGTGTAAAATACAAAATTGTTTAGTATTGTACAGGTACTAAAATTTATTACCAATCTCAGTGATTTTATGTAAAGTCAATTTACAGAGCAATGTAATCATGAAATTAGTTATAAAGGTAAAGAGAACAGAGAAGACGAGGAAAGATGAGGAATTTAATTATTGTTGTAAATTGATTTGATAAAAAAGAGCAAAATGCACTAAATTTAGAATATCTGGGAGAATGTTCTTTGTTTTTTTGCTGCTATTTTTTAACACATGACATGAAGAATTCGTTAGATTTTATAAATGCATTTATTTTTCATTTTACAGCCCATCCCACAAATGCCTTGCTCGAGATATTTATGCATTTTTGAAGAGATATTAAAAATCCTTTAATATCATTGCACCATCAGTGTCACCATATTCGAAATTGATTGATGACCTACACTATTGTGTTTTCCTGACTTTTGATGCTGAGCTTTTCAGTCTCCACAAAAATACTATGTAGCGAAATATGTATGTATAGGTATATTTATAATATATGCAAATAATTGTAAAACAATATCATGTGTTACAAATTTGTCAAAACAGCACATGGAAAACTCTAATAAAAAAAAATTTTATTTTTACTAGAAGTCCCATAAACTCAACTTTTATACCATTTAAGCAAAATCTACAATGAAAATACAAAAAATTTTTTTTAGTCCTTGTCATTTATTTTTTTAATATTTATCTTTTTGGGTATGAATGGTATGAATCCAAAATGTTTAAACTCCTTGTACTAGTAGAATAGCTGTCATGTTGTGGTTTTGAATCCGTCCATCCCGATCTTCGTGAAATGTGTGTCCAGTTTGAAAACGTAGCACGACAGAGTTGTAATCTTGTGACACAATCAAAATGAATCAACATTGACTTTATCCTCAAAATGTGTCTGTTGATGAGGGTAATCTTTAGGAGGGGCTGCTATCCTATCGTTCAATACATCGTAGCTTATGTAAAATGTCCTGGTCTGCATTTGTAAAATTGTCGCAAAATTAGTCTGTTCGTTGAGGATTTTACTGAACTATTTATTGGCATTTTATAGTTTCTATAAATTCTCTTGCCTGTGTTAGTATCTCATTCTATCTGAAAGAATAGATATATTATTCTACGCTGTAATTACTTCGTTGTTAGATGCAATGTTACATCATTCGAGCTTAAATGTTACCAATATATTTAGATTTATCTTATAAAGAAAAAATCTGCAATTATAGAGAGAAAATTAAGTAGATTTTCCTTAAAGCGTCACTTTGTAATTCCAATCTTTTTACGGATAAAATATTCACTCAAAGCTCATAAATACCAAAGAAACCTTTCAGAATGCTGAAGTTCTCTAAAAAGACAAAAAAAAAGGAAAATTAATTAACTTTCGAAACAATATTAAGACATAAATAACGTTAATTCTGAGATTACGGTTTTTCTTCTTCTTACCCACCAAAATTTATCTTAATATCATATTACACCACCGCCGTAATCCATCATGCAACTTTTCTGTAATTACCATAACAATAAATATGTATGTTCTGATATAAACGTACAAAATGTTTTGTAAATACGATGTACCTACAAATTGTTATTTTTTTGGTAGTAAATAAACAAAAGTTATCTCTTCGTAGCAGAATAAATGAAACAAAATAGAAACAAAAAATTAATTCTATTAATGTTAGCACGAAAATGAAAAAAAAAAAAAAGAAAATAATGCGTATTCATATCTAATATTATAATTGCACAAGTGTAAATTTTATCTTTTTCTTTTATATATGTGAATATAGATAATGTGTATATTTATACGTTTATTATGTATGTTTCAACCTCTCGGCTTTTTCTCATTAAGGATTTTAATGAAACTGCACACTGTATAAGGCTCCGTACCACTATAAAAGAATTTTAATTAAGGACTTCCTCTAAATTTCATCCTTGGCTATTGTGTGATATTATACTTATATAGGTATGTACGTATAAATATATAAATGTAATGGATTTTTATCCGCATGGGTTTTTATCTGTTATCTTTTAAGTGAAATTTTGCAGAATCTTCTCCAGATATCACCAGGAAAATTGCGTGGTTCATTCATGGTTATTAAAAATAACAATAACCGTTACTCTACTTTACGTATTATATCTATTTACACACCCACATTTATTTTATCCTACGTCAATCTCATTTCTCTCACTGTGAACACCTTTAAAAAGAAAGATGGGACACGATTCAACTTTAAACTAATTTTCTACAACACACATTTCGCGAAATTCGTGAATAAATGTTATGTGTGACGACGTAAGATACCATTTGAGCGCAAGGATATCTCAACTGACTTATATATGTGGCACAAGGGAACGAACAGGAACACAATTGGGAGGAGAAGTTACTGAAAATTGTTTAGAAAAAAAAATGTGAGTGATAGCGAATTGAAATATCCTAATCGAATGATCCCTGTCGGTTTATATTCCATTTAGTTCCGGATTTGGAAAACTGTCCGCAAAATGTATGAAATTCTCCCCATACTGTATACAAAATCGTTCACCCTGTGACAACGGGATCTCCTGTCGCTCAGAAAATGAGGGAGGGTAACCGCACAAAATTACACTATTGAGCCTCCTACACCCACCCAACTCATATTCACCCTTCCAGCATTCAAATGTAGCAATGGAATTATGTAATCGCATACAATTCTGGAAATAGCATCAGCCAGCAATGGCGATAGACGGCGGTCGATTAGTATGATGGTGTGTCTGCGGGAATCTTCCATTTCTGGCTATTTCCATGTTTGGTAAATATGTAATATCCGCAACGCATTGTTCTACTGTGAATTTATACTCCTCATATATTGATTGGTGACAGTTGAAATTGCGAATATGAATGGAATCAGACCCTGTCAAATACAACGAGATTAACTGGTTTATCATTTTCATTTCATATCAATTTACGTTCATTTGGGCAAAATTCAATTCACATAAATTAAACCGAAAATTGTGTTTCCCATACAAGAATGCTAAAGTACAGGTATGTTGTGTATGTCTTTTCCAATTTTCGCGTTGTTTAAATGCTTTCCTTCATATACTACATTCAGTTATCAAAAATCTTCATTTTTTTAAGAGAGTTCATGACTCTAATATCTCACGTAAATGATTTGTTTTTATTTGAGTACCAACCATTGCAAATCATAATTGCAAAAGTCAACAGCCTCATTTATGGAAAATAATCAATTTAATGTACATAAAACAGGTATCTGTTTTCTTTTGTTTTGTGGAGGAAAATACATAAAAAATCACATTTATTTAACATCTTAATATGATCGATTAATTTTTATTATTAAAATGATTGAAAATCAAAGAATATTGATTAGATTTATTTGGTTCCTCCAATGGTGGTTGACTTCATGATGCTGTGATAAGGTGACACGGGCCCTTATCAGTTCTCCGTCCAGTAGTTAAAATATACACGGGGCGAGAGAATGATAAGGGTTCGAATTCACCAGAAACACTTTATAATATTAATTAGATTCCACATACGTGGTAAAATCTTAACTTTTTAACGTATTTATTAAAATTGTTTTTTTTAACATATAACATTCAATTCTAGAAAACAATATATCTCCTCTAGCAAAATATTAGTTTTTCGCCCCTTTTTAAATTAAAAGAAAAAATTACACAAAAACATATCAAAACAGGAGAATAAAAAAAAGTCTATTAAATTGAACAATTACTTCGTAAGGATTTTAATTAAATCCTTTACATGAAATATTTTGTTGGTATCATAAATCATAATTAATATTCATTTCAATGCCAGAATAAAATATATGAAAATTCAGTTAATTTATATAGATATAGAATATAAATACATTTTTTTTAAATAAGCAATATTTTGTGTTTCAAAAAGTCTGATATTGTATTTGCATGGAATTAAAATTACTCCAAGAATCGACGGGTCTGATGGTTTAAATTACAAATTCAAATTATCTTCAGTAGACGATTGCATAGTAATGTGTTGGCTTGAAAAAATACATTATTAAACACACCAGCTAAATAAAATATAGCAGTTGACCCCCAACACCCTTCACGGAATAAATTTCCTTTCCTTTCTCATGCCTTTCTTAATTTCTCACAGAAATTGAAACCGTAGTTTTTTTTGTTCTTCTTTTGTGATTTTATTAAAAAGAATGATTTAATAACCAATATTTCGTATTTTAATATAAATTTAAATATAACAATATTTCATGAATTTAAATTGCGCTCAAGCAATTTTGTATTTTTTTTTTAATTAATCTACGAAACACAAATAAAATGCAATATTTTACTTGAAAAAATGTATGTATATATAAATAAATATATGTATTTTTACATAGTAGTATGTATATGTAATAAATGTTTGTATGAAATAACATATTCCATTAATTTATACGACACTTGGACAGAGACTATGGTACAAAATAACTATCATTTCAAACAAGCAATTAAAAAAAAGAAGAACCTATACCTTAATTATTTTTTAGTTGCTGTTGTTAGTGCTGTTGGTATATAGTTTTAAAATAATTAATGCTCGTTAATTTGTTGTTCTTTCGAAAATTTCAATATTTACGCAAAACAAAAAAGAATTATGCAAAATAAAAGGTTATTCACTTTCATAATTTTTTCTTTACACGTTTAGCACAAAAAGTTATAACTATACATACTTTCCAAATCATATTTACAAAGCAGTGTGTATATTTAACTTTTCTGCTACGTTTTAAGGTAATTTGAGAAGTAAATATGGCAATTAGGGAAATGGGAAAATAAAAAAGGGATGAACAGATATATGTTCATTTGGATGCTTTCCAAAATACCATTATGTGCCTTCTGGGAAAAATCACGATTGTCAATTTGATAACAAATTGTTAACACGAACCAAAGTTTTGTTATCTTTGTTCATTGTAATAATTAGGATTTAGGGATTTTGTTACAGAATAAACGACACCTAAAATAATTACTAACCAAAGATCATTTAATATGAAAATTTCTGATTATGGTTATTTATCAAAAGTATTACATATTCACCGGAAATAGTTTTTGGATACAAAATTGATAAAACAAGCATTAAAATGGACAAAGTAGTTTGAGAATTTAGTCATTAAATTAAATTTAGATTTCTAAAATTTTTATCTCAAAGGAAAAATTCTTTTTAAAAGAAATTATGTGGTAAATATATTTTTCTTCATTTAATATTTTTCGTAAAATTTTTATACAGAAAATGCATATAGATGAAATTATAGTGAGTGCATTCTGTTATATACAACATGCCCATTTATAAGCAGTGCCAATGAATTATGTACGCATTTATTGAACTAATCAACTTCAATTTATTCGACTGGGCACATTTGAATTGGTTAGTTTGTGTTACGCAACTATTAAGGTCGATTAAAACTCATAAAACAATACACATCATGTCTATTCACTCTTTCATATAGCACAGAAAATATGTACACACAATGCAATAACTTTGTGAATCGAATGATATGAAAATACACCCTCTCTCGTGTAAAAACAGTGCGGTCACATTGTGAGTCTATCTCCAATTTCCGTCATCTTGCTACCGGAACTCCAGCTTTCACTCGTCATATATGTAGTACCAATGTGATTTTATTCACTGGAAAACAATGAATTTCTGGGAAACATTGCACGAAAAATGACGTGAATACAACAAGCTAAATGTGCTTTTTTCGGCTTTTGGAATGAATAAACCAGAATCAGAAAAAAAATATATACTTTTTGTTTGTTCGAGATAAGCCAAAACCAAAATTGATAACACAATCTTTGAACGATAAAATACCATCAAACACTATAACACTTCCACCATAATACCCAACACAAAATCATTATGTAAAATCATTTTATATTATAGGGTGGTTAGCATAATGTGGCTTTTCTCTTTATTGCGAAATAAGAGAATGGGTAGAATAAAAGCAAAGGAATATTTTGGGCTCTTCACAATTCCGGCAACAAAGACGAATTTCAACAAAGAAGAATTAAAATTTTTAGACTCACAAAATCATAAATAGATTATAATAAGTAGGTACGCTGAGTTTGCTTGAGAGTTTGTAAGTTTGCTTGGTCACCAGATAAAAGGTATGATAAAATTTTAACACACATGGGCAATTTATGGGGGAAATCAAAATGAATATTTGCATTTCTTATCTGCCACACCATATGTAAAGTCACACGATATAACAAGGATGGCAACTAACCAGAGAACTGAAGATGAAAATGTGAGTATGTGAGTTTTATATGACTAACATGACACGAAATCTCTTTTTCCACATTAACACATGCGGGCAGAGATAAAAAAAAATAAAATCAATGACAAGCAATGTAATTCAGAAAAGTACTTTGTACTGGAGTGAAAAGCATTAAAAATGTTGTACATACAACAAAAAACTTTTAAATTTATTAAATCTGAAAATACAACTAAATGCGATGAATTAAGCTTGGTATTGATCGAATTTGTAATTCAATATTTATGTTATCAGAAGTCTCAAATATCATTGAATCACATTTGAGTTTTCACAAGATCCCAAACATTAACGGAAATTTCTGTGATATCGCACTAAAATCTTGATTGATTTCATGATTGAGAAAGACGCCAAAGCCTGCGGAACTCTTTTACGTCTTTACTCTGAAACCTTCAATTGAAAATTTTATTTTGTCAAAAGTATAGTTTCAAGAAATTTATTTTATTGATTAACTTACATTGAAAATGATCAATTAGTTAGCATTTCTTTAATAAATTAAATGAATAATTAAACAATAGTCAGGAGCTTAAGTCGAATTATGTGATATGGGGGAAAATGATGTCTCTCGTTAAATAATTTCGAATTGATCTTAATAGGTAGGTATAATCTCTTAATTGTTAATTCATAGATATATGGACTTCTCAGGATTGCAAACTTAATCTGCATTTGGTAACATAAAGCTAATACTGATAGTCAAATTAGTTTCAAAAATTACATTAAAAAAAAACTTTATACTAGGCATTATGTTTGCCAAGAAAAGATAGCGACAGTTCGTGGTTGTGCTGCCACGTGATTAGCATGAGAATAAATTTTGCCTATAAGCCCCTTCTGTGGCATTTTGCTTTTTTTGTTGTCCCGGTTAACGCATATTTACATCCTTATACATACACATACAATACGTCGATGGAAATAAAATTAAGATGAACATTTATACGCACATAACAAAAAACTAAATTGTTGTATATGTACAAAAGACAAACTATGTACATACTATATAGATTATATATACATAAATATTGGCGGTATTCTGGGATAAATATAAAGATCAAAATAAAGAAAAAAACCAAGATTTGGTATTCTAGTTTAAAATTCCAAGAAATTTTCATGATAATCTTGGAAATTCAAAATATTTCAAGATTTGGTATTCTAAGATAGAGATTTACGGTCGAACCATAACCTAAAAATCTTGTTTCTTCATACAACTTCCAAGACTTTTAGTATTCTGAGATACGAATCAAAATCAAAATAAAGATTTACAAAATGAGTTGTCAAAAGAGGCTTGGATAAAAATATTCCAAGATTCTGTATTCTACGATAGAGATTTACGGTCTTATTATAACGTAAATTGTCTTGGATTTATGTAAAATTCCAAGACGGTTTTGGGATCCTTTGAAAAATTGGTTTTCAAATGAGGTAAAGGCAAAGTAAATTCAGAATGGGAGATATGAAAACTCTTGAACAAATAGGGAATGCAGATGCAAAATGACGGGTTTTTGCCGGATTTGTGTTCACTCCATCTTGCTAATGATAGAGTGACCTCCGGGTTGTACCAGGATTGTCGAATCTTGGACAAATAGGGGATGTTCGTGCAATTATTTTGGTTTTCACTAGAATTGTGGTCACTTCTCCTTTGCAATGGTGGAGTGACCTCCGGATTGGGGATCTCACCCCCGGATTGTCATATCCTGGACAATCCTAGGATTCTGGGGCAATTTTTTAAATTTTTTTCCAGGATTAGTGGTCACTTCTCATTGGTAATGATAAAGTGACCTCCGGATTGGGGATCTCATCCCCGGATTGTCACATTCTGGACAATCCTGGTATGCTGGTGCAAAATTTTTTGTTTTTCACTGGAATTGTGGTCACTTCTCCTTTGTAATGGTGGAGTGACCTCCGGATTGGGGATCTCATCCCCGGATTGTCACATCCTGGACAATCCTGGGATGCTGGTGCAAAATTGTGGGTTTTTCGACGGAATTGTGGTCACTCCTAATTGGTAATGATGGAGTGACCTCCAGATTGAGGCTCTCATCCCAGGATTATCAAGTCCTGGACAATTAGGGGATGCTGGTGCAAAATTGTGGGTTTTCGACGGATTTATGGTCACTTCCTATTAGTAATGTTGGAGTGACCACTACTCTGGCGAAAAAACCACAATTTTGCACCAGCATTCCCTAATTGTCCAGGGCTTGATAGTTCTGAGATGAAATCCTTAGTCCGGAGGTCACTTTATCATTACCAATGAGAAGTGACCACAATTCCGGCGAAAAACAAACATTTTTGCACCAGCATCCCAGGATTGTCCAGGATGTGACAATCCGGAGATGAGATCCTCAATCCGGAGATCACTTTATCATTACCAATGAGAAGTGACCACTAATCCTGGAAAAAATTTAAAAAATTGCCCCAGAATCCTAGGATTGTCCAGGATATGACAATCCTGGGATGAGATCCTTAATCCGGAGGTCACTCCATCAATAGCAAGAAGAAGTGACCACGATTCCTAAGAAAAAATCAAAATTTTGCAGTAGCATACCCATCATAATCTGGAGGCAGAAAGCACCTCTCCGACAATATTCATTCTATTCCCGGAGCAATAATGCCTGGGAATAATAGCCGAGATTATACAATCAGGGCTCCTGGATGTAATGGTCATAAGGAAGAAATTCCCATGAAGTGTTTAAATTTCGTTGAATTGTCATCCGAGAGCGAACGAGAAAGCGCAATAGAAAAATTAAATGCGTTAGAAAGAGATATCGCTAAAGTTTCTTTGGCACGAAGCTGAAACCAAGAAACTGACAAGTAGGATAACGCAAATTTTGATTTTACTTTCCTGGATAATTCGTCGTAAAGTAGAATACCGACAGTCTTGGTCTTTATTTTGATTTTTATCTTGATCTTGAAAGGTGTCTCTATCCTAGAATACCACCCTATATATCAATTTAGATTTGTCGAGTGAGACTATGTCTGAAAAAGCAACAGCGTCCAAAATATGCGGGATATCGTGTTGTATGGCATTCATATGGGTCCTCAGCATCCAGAGTGGGAAGGTTGGAGGAATGGAGATTATATTCTGGTATGGCAAAACCACTTGTTTAGTACGTGCATGTGGTTTTTGCCAAAATAAAATGTCAAATTTGTGGTTCTAAATGGTTGAATACCCCTGATCGAGATGCTTTGGAATTATATACCTACACACAGTACTGTGAAAACTTTTCTTAGCATCCCATTCCATCCCTTATCCGTGCAATAAGCAGAAAGTACCACGCAAGGATAGAAAATGTGTTCACGCGAATGTGTGAGAGTCATGCACAAAGGGAGTCCTTCGTATCTCCTTTTTTCTTCCCCTTGAATAGAAGCACATCTTTAACAGTATTTGAGTAAAAGTGGCTGTATATGCTGTTGCTAATACAAATTCTTCATCCTTCTTCCCAAGTTCCCGCAATTCACAATATACCACATTTCCTTTCTTGCCCCTAACACCGAATATTGCCACTAAAAATCATTTTTTCTGCCTTTATTGTATTTTCAAGTGAGTGTATTCATCGTCACACCCGTCCACACCATACCATGTGCAGATGGTAGAAAATGGCGTGTATACAGCACATGTATTTAGAAAATTTTTAAGTATACTGGATCGCATAGTATACATATCTATATCCCATATGTAGGAAGAAGAAAAGATTTAAGTGACAGAGAATAAAGAGGAAAAGAATATAACACAGAGTTAGTACCCATATGCTTTGTTGGGAATGTGATTTTGAATTGTTGCGCAGACTATACAGATAAGACGAGACAGTTCGAAAAGGTTATCAAGCTAAAAACATAAAAATTTATGTAAAATAACTTACAATTATTACGCAAAAAAAATGTTATATTTTAGGATGAAAAGGATTTTTTTATGTTTATGCTGTGACAATTTTTCATAGTATAAAGCTTCATTCACAGCTTGATGAGAAAAAATAATCTAATAAATTTTATCTACTACACTATATGTTTGCGAAATATACTCCCTGCTTGTAGTGCGGAGTACGATCCAATATATAGGCCGGAAGTTATTTACAAATCGTTTACACAATTTTTCTGTACACTTATTACTGCATAGTCCACGCGTTAAATACTGTTAGAAAATTATATATAACATATTGTAGGTAATAATATACATATCCCGATGAGAATTTCCGCTCCCATTTAGCACAGATATCGCGTTTTTTCTTTTCCTCTGTGAGTATGCACTTCTAAATTAAACTATCTGACATTGGGTTTCTTTATAGAAAAAAATGGCATATGGTAAATTTTTTTTTTCAGGGGAATGGATGTGATACTGATGCTTCAGTTATTCACAGAATGATGCTTACCACAATATTGTAACTTTAGTATCGGTATAAATCACACACTTGAAAAATAGGACATAACTGATAAAATATTGCAAAAAAAAACAACTCACTTAATATGACGCCATTTATATCTATAATAGTCAGGTAAAATGTCACGGAGAAGAATCACACTGAAATATCTCTTGCAGGCTCTCATCTGCAAAGACCGGAGGGAGTCCAGTCCAGCAAACTGGGAGAAGGTTTCGTACCAAATATTTGTTGGTGGTAGGATTTCACCATGAGATTCTACATTTCAACCAACACTGGGCATGCGTTACTTGAACTTTTCTGTCTATCTCTCCCTCTTTCCCATTTTCTGAACATCATTTAGCTAACTATATTGCTATTTCATGTGAGAGAGAACTTTTCCCCCCTTTGTCATATTTCTCAAATACATGGCGGAAAAATTTAACTCTCCCAAGTCGAACAAAATGATTCGCTAGAAGTTGTATTTTAACACATACACCACTCTGGTTAAGTAAGCTACTCATACTTAGGGCATGCCTGTGACATTATAAAAATTTCTATTGAAACAGGAAGTGCCAAACACAAATATACTTTTGCATAGTGTGCGTATGAAAAGATTTACAGTCAAGTCCCGGTCAAAGACTATATTAGGGTTGAACGAAGTTGTCCTACTGCTAACTCCCTAGTCTCGGTATAATAGAAACGACGTTCAGGCATTTTTTTTCATAAATCCTAGTTGGCTTTGATTTTTTTTAAACTTAAGATTTTTTTTTTAAATTGTGTATATAATGAATTTCTTCCTCAGAAACGATTCTAGGTGAAGTTAGGAGTACAAGAACAATCTAGTGGTAGAAACGCTCTTAGGCCACTGATGCCATCTGATCCTTATATGAGACATTCTTGATACAAAAATGATTTTCAAGCGAAACTTGACTGTAATCAAAGAGAAGAACTTGCGTTGCGATCTCTTTCTTTCTCGCACTGCAATTGAATTTAATACGATATGCCTCTGTACTCTCCATTTCTCCTTGGGCTCATTCTCCGCACCGAAACAACATTCGACGTTCGTACCATTTAACATTATGGCCTGACTGAGAGTTAGAAGTCCCCTTCCCTTTTCGTATTACTCACTGAACCCTTATAAGCAAACAGATTGCCTTTCTCAAAATTCTTGTTTACTTATTACCGATAACTAAGATAAGACAAATTTTCACACATTTCCTTCATTATGTGGTTTAGTCATTGAAATTATATACATTTTTTGTGAAAGGACAAAGTTTGCTCTATTTGCAATATTATATACACAATTCTAATTTTGTATCTAAAAGTATATATGTATATCTATGAAATGGAATTATACATAGCAAAAAGAAATTTATTTATTGATTTTTTATGTAAAAACTAGTGATCTTTCAAGGTGATTTCAGATCTTTTTCTATTTAATCATATTTTCTGGTAATAGAGTCGTAGCATAACCCACAATTCTTCTCTTAGAAACTATTTAAGAAATCCTTTCAACAAATCATTTTATGAGCATTAAAGTCAGCATGTAAAAAATTGAGGATTTAGAATATAATATTGCAAATCCTTCTGCTTTCTTTAATTTCGATGAATCTCAATAATTACAAGAGTAGAGTTCTTTTTTTCAGTCTCTTTATTCTCTAGAATTTTTTTTCTGTCATGTTATACTAATCTAGGGATTTTCTCGATTTTCTGCATAATTTCAAGACATGATTGCAAGCACGTATTATCCATATTCTCATTCATTCTTGTGTGCTGATGTGTATACTTTGCCATCTGAATGATGATAGCAATTTTAAAATGTGAGACACTCTACAATAGGAGTAACATGAAAGAAAATTATGTTAGGGGAAATGGACACATCACGTTCTTCTCTGTATTTCTTTTTCGTATAATCTTGCATCTTTTAATTTAAACACCAGATATACACACTCTTCTGCCGCCCAATTCTCCGTTTCACAAAGTTTACTTCAGATGAAAGCTGAAGCGTATAGAACGGTATATTTAAACAAAAGCTCTGTGCCTCTCGAAGCTTTTTGTGCATTAAGAAAAATCACAGCCACAGCTAAAAGTATGTTTTTTTTGTTCAAAGTCTAAAGAATATAAGAAGTCTTTGACGACTAAAAAATATTTCTAAACTCGCATTGCATGATACGAGGTCAAAGAAAAATAGAAAAATTAATTTAAAATATTGTTTAAGTTTCTATAGCGATAGAATTTTTCATTATTTTTTTATAAAAGATTTATTATTTTGTCTTTATTTATTGGATTTTATGAAATTTCATTAGGTGATAAGAGTCGGAAAAGTGTATAGGTAGGTACCCTTATGTCGGAAATGGGGTGTTGGCAATTAGCCAAATATTGAACGTTGCATAAAACAAAATGATATACAGCAAAGTCAATTTTCAAGTCCGATTCAAATAATTTTTTCTGTTTTAAATGTATGGAAACAGCGCCAAATATTATTTTAAAATACCTACGGTGTTATCTATTCTGATAAGCTACATACAGCTTAAGACCACAGAAAAGCCAAAAAAAAACTTTAGGGGATGATTGAGAAAAGAAAAGATTAAAAAATGAAAATTTATGCAATTTTGACCTAAATCTCAATCATTCTGTTCTTTACATGAATATGTACAATACATATTTACCTAGAATGTACTGTACATGTTGGCTAATTTTATATTTTCCATCAATATTTTGCATTTACCATAAACTATTTTCCTAGCATTTTATACATAATTATGATAATTATGAAGGTATGACAAATTTATACATTAACCCTATGGGTGAACCAAATTCTTCGTTATGCTCCTCTTGTGGGAGGGGCGGTCCTCTCTACTTTAACCTGAACATGGTAATAAATGTTTAATGAAAATTTTAATTAGATTTCCCGTAAATCGATCAATCTCGTCAAATACCATGATTTTTAACATAATTGCTCTCCCATCATTATTTCCGTCATTTTTAACATCGCACCTTAACGATGGTGGTCTAGTCTTTCATTTTCGAGTTGGTATAAAGTGTCGGCTCACGTAATTAATTCAATTACATCTTACATCCATTTATCTAAATTAAGCTTAATGCCTTGTTTTATATTCAAAAAGATAAATTAAACATCTCCAATGTTGCTCTTTTGAAATTTTGTATTTTTTAATTACATCGTAAAAAATTCTATTCATTGTATAAAATTTTCGTGGGGATTATATGCAATAAATTATAGAGATAGAGGTCATACAGTATATGTATGTCTCTCTCCTTTTTTAGCAAAATGTCATCGATTTATGCTCCTTACTGCCTTAGTGAACATAAATCTCGATTTAGCATTTTCGGAATTTTCTCTCCATTAATATTTTCAACATCTTGAAATGGAAAGAATTTCTCAGCCTCTCGTAAAATTATTGAATAATTTTCGATTTGGATAATTTTATTAAAGTTTAAGTTCTTATTCTTTTTCAAACTGAATTATTCTTTTCTATATTATTTATCTGGAAAACATACTACATATTAAGGAATTCACGTTAAAATGTACTATTTTGTTGCGTAATACGTTCATAGTAGGTACCAATACTTACGTCATGCAGCATGCGTAGTATGAGTAGTATTGGTACTACGATAAATTGTAATTCAATTCTTTCGCTTAAATTTCTCCTACAAAGTAGCTTAAAAAATTCCACGAAGAAAAAAGTGATAAAAAGTTACAGACAAAATTCTTTTATGGAAAACATTTTCAGCTCTTCAATCTACATAGAACACGAGCTATATAATTATGTTATAGATCAGATTACTACTAAATGTCAAAAATGGCAAAAGCAATGTGGAAAAAGAACATTGGTGTTTTATATATTCGCTTTAATGTCAACAAGTTCACTGACATTATCCGCGCACGATTTTATGCACTTCGCAGAGCTTCTTTTTTAACACAAACCACCCTTAAAATTTTCATGATGTTATAATAAAAAAAAAACTCCACTTACCTTCTTCGACATTTCAGCGCTTAAGACGATATGGTAAAATGTGCTGTTAAAAATTTTTCATAAACAAGGTCAATATTTATATTTCTACGCATGAGATACTACTTTTAGGGAAATAGTAAGTTTTTAACAGTTGAAGAATGGAACAGAAATCGAAGAAACTACAACTGAGAGACAAAAGAATTAAATGGAAATAAAACTACCATCTAATTATTTTTATTATAATTATATTCTTGGTGTGCACTGTGCACATAGCTACAAATCACTACAAAAGTGTTAAGAATATTTTCACAAAATAAAAAAAAACTTTGCCAACCTTTCAGACAAAATAGTGACGCAACGAAATTAAGAGAGATTATATGGACAAGGAACAAGGGAATATGTAGGTGGAAGCATAGACAGCAACAGGCACTAAACAATAATTCCGAATTAGTTGCCTTTACTATTTTTTTTTTAATTCTTCGTATTGTGAAATTCACTTTAAAAACTGATATTTTATTTAAGGTATTGTGTTGTATAAATTTATCTAACTTACATTTTATAACTGAAGAAAATAACATGTAAGTTTAATGTTTAATTTTACTTTTCAATCAGGATAACTATCGGGTATAGAAGAAACTTTAAAATTTTGGCAAAGTTATAAGTGTTGTAACTAACATCTTTATACCAAAAAAATATAAACTAAAAGTTCAAGTTGTGTAGAATGTGAACCAACAAAACTTTTCACAAGATGTTTGAGAAGGTTGTCACGGTACACAGACGACTTTCGTAAAAATCTATTTTCCCAGGCTTTTATAGTCTGGCTGAGACGCGAGAATACGGTGGGGGTGCTGAGGAATGACATTTTACCATTACAATTTTGCGTGAGATAGATAGATTGGATGCAGAGTTGCGCAGAAAAGCATACTCCCCATTTGAGGGGGATGTTGTTAGGTTTTCACAAATTCGCATAAAACATAATTTTCCGGAAACAATTTTGCATGAAAAAGTAAATGTAATATATTTCAAAATAAAATAAACTTTCTTTTAACTTTTAAAATTGCGTAATTGTATGTACAAAGTAAAATATAAAATGTTAAAATTACTTATGATTCTACTTTCATATAGATATTTTACACATGAGCTTGAAAAGTTTCACTGTAAATATTTCAAGGGGAACTTTGATGCACCCTGTCGTACTTCTCTAGAAAAGCACAGCTTCCCCTTTGAAATTTATCAGGGGAAGAGAAAGAGGGACCACTAAATGTGTAGCCGGATGCTGGTACAATGTGGTAGTTTTGAACACGCCAGAGAGGAGAAATCACGAAGGAAAGATATATATAAAAGAAGAAGAGCAACACTCTCCTGGTAGAAGGAAATATCATCAATTTTGTATAGGTAAAGGTATAACATCGTCTTTTACAAATAGAAATGAGACATATACATACGCAGTATACATAATTCTATATATATATTTAGGCTCTTCGACATTATAAATGGCAGTTGGGGGTGGGTGGGAGAGAGAACATATTAGTGGAAGAGAGACGAAGGGGTGAGTTAGTCCGCAAAAGAGTTTTGAGGCTTAAACAGTGGCATTATATTTGTGTTCTGTAAACTTTAGCTGTTTGGAATTTTACTAAATTCCTTTTATAATAGCCACACAATACATTTCTGCTGTATTATTTGGTTAGCTAAAAAATAAGCTTTTCAGCAACAAAATCTTACCCAAGTTCCCCCCAAACAATTATATAGGCATTATTTCCAAAAATTTGTTCGGAGTTAATGGAAGTAAAACTTTCTATTTTTTACGAAAAAAAATAAATGGAAAATTTTGCAGAATTCACTAAAAGGAAATGTAAGAAATAGTAAAAGCGTAAAAAGTTTTGTTTACGCCATACCCACCACGTAAGACTGGTTAATGTGGAAAATGTCGCAAAAATCACAGATAAGGATCATGGTCAACAAATATTTATAAACTCCTGTTCGAGAAAGGAAATATTGCGCAATGTATAGGATATGAGAAAAATAGAATTATGTTGCAATCACCTCAAGTGGAAAATTCGTGGTCAATAGCAAATTCACATGGAATATTATCATTATCGTGTCATTCCTAAATGTATTGTATAGGGGAAGTATTTTCATGGGTTAAAAGAAGTTTCACTATTGCGGAAGAAAATTAACTTTCTTTTGATATGTCTGAAACAGGCACATACAATATACAAATAGCTATGTATAGTATACAGAGTGCACCAAGTTTGGGAGCTTTTGTAATTTTCTGGACAAATGGGGAAATATTTCAATGGTTCGAGTTGAAAAGAATATAAAAAGGGTGTGTCTTAAAAGCAAACAACAAATCTATAAAAATCACGTGGAGTAACATAAGTTGCACACATAGGGTGTTATTTGTGCACATATGCGCCTCTCTTATGAAACATTCCATAAGTTCTAGCTTGCTCCCTATAGTACACAATACTTCCTTCACCCGTTGAGGTTGACGGATATCAATTTATCCACAGCATCACCCTGCCTCTTTCACTTTATTTATGAGTGTCATCCTTGTTCTTTTCTCAAGTCAAACTTCGTATGTTACGTATGGAAGTCACCTCGTAAAATTGATCCAGTCTAATGAAATTCGAAATCTTCCATACCCACAAATCCGTCGTATAATACAACTTTAACCCATTGGCTATTTGATTCTCACACGAGAAGGTTGTGCCGCTCCAGACAAAATATTTGGATTTTTTCCTTTATTTTTGATTATTTCTTATTTATTTGCATATCTTGGGATCAATATTAGGTTTATTTATTTATTTATAGATTTTTTGGCATTTAATATTTAAGGATTTATTGGATTTTCTTGAATTTTCACGGAGCTCGCGGAGCTCTTTTCCGTGGCTAGCGCATTGGTGGTTGTGTCCACTACATTAGCACGTCGTATTAGTACGTGTTAAGCGTGTGGAGCTGTGCTCGTGTGTGTCTCACACACTGAGCTAAGCGAAATGCCGAGGAGTGAGAAGACTAGCGGGCATCAGCCGCCTGATGAAGGTGGTGTGAGCGAGGAAATGGATTTTCAGCAAGAGAATGAGCAAGGGAATGAGGAACAGGGAGCCCATGGTGGAGATCCCCCGGAGATAAGAATTAGGCAGTATGGAGAGAGAGCAGATGGACCGTTTATTGTTTATTTGCGTGCGAAAAAGAAGCACTCTTTGGCATTAATGAAGACTTCGGGAGCGATCTTTAAGAAGTATGCTGATGTTGAGTCGATTTTACCTGTAAATAGGGACAAGCTCAAGGTGTTGATGAAGAATAAGGAAGATGCGAATAAGTTGGTAAAGGATGAAGTTTTCTGTAAGGATTTCTTCACCTACATCCCAGCTAAGGAAACTGAAGTATTTGGAAAAATTTTCGTGAATGAATGCGAAGATGATGCGGAATTCAAATCGGAAGCATATGGGATTATTGATGGTTCTCAGGAGAAGATTAAGGTGTTGGACGCTAAACGTCTCAACAAGAAGGTTGGTGAGGGATCTGAGGCAAAATTGGTGCGCACTCCTTTTGTGCGTATTGTTTTTGAGGGCACTATTCTCCCAGATTATCTTGTCATGAACAGACTGAGAATCCCAGTGAAAGCATATGCACCGAGAATTATGGAATGCAAGATCTGTTTTAGACTTGGACACACTGAAACACACTGTGGAAATCGTCAGAGGTGTGAAAAGTGCGGTTTATTCCATGAAGAAGGTGGAAATTCTCTGGCATGCACTGGTGAGGGTGCCTATCAGTGCCCTAATTGCAAGCTCCTGGTTCGTGATAAGAAGACTCATAAATGCAATAAGATTAAGGAGATGAAGGACAATGCAGTAGAAAAAGCTCTCAATCGAAGAGATAAAGCGCGTGATGATATTCGCCAAGGATTGCCTTTGAATTCGAGCAGTCAAAATAATGTTGAGCGTCGTCAAGGATTGCCGAGAAATTCGAGTACGCAAAACAATGATGAGCGTCGTCAAGGATTGCCAAGAAACTCGAACAGTCAAAATAATCCGCCTCGAGGTGGAGCAAGAAGGAAGGTGCCAAGTGAATTCCCTCCATTAACAGAAAATCGATTTAAAGGATTGGAAAATGAAGGTGAAAACGATGAGATCTCAGATCTGTCAGATTGCGAGTACGAGGCGTTGGGTTTGGAGAGACCTCGTAGAAGGGCTGGTAAGAGGAAGAACCCTGAAAATGCGGGAAGGGAAGAAGAGAGATTCTTCCAATGGGCTACTGAATATGATAAAGCAAGGGCAAATAAGGCACCTCGGACAAAAAGCCCTCCAAGGGCTCAGGGGAAAAAAGCAAAGAAAGGTCCCCAAGGGAGATCGAACGAAAGAGGACATTTCTCCTTTTTCAGTGGTTTTGGATGGAAAGAGATGATTTTGTTCATGTTGAAAAATTTTGGCTTCGGTGATGGCTTTCTAAGCTTCATTGAAGACCTTATGTTTCCTTGGATAGAGGGTCTTTTGGAAAAGAATATGCCTATGATGTATGATGAAGATGATGATGATGATGGAGCCGATTGTTAATAATTTAAAGGTCATTCAATGGAACCTAAATGGAATTAGGTCGAAACTCCAGGATCTGTGTGTTGTGTGCAATCGTGAGAATGTTGATGTTTTTCTTCTTCAGGAAACTAAAGTTACACCTCGTTGCCATTTGAGAATACCAGGGTTTAATCTTTTCAGACGGGATAGAACAGATAGAGGTGGAGGAGTTATAATAGGAGTTCGTACTAAATATCGAGCAACTCGACTGAGTATACTCGATGAAGAGCGTACATCGGCGGAAATGGTGGGTGTAAAAGTCAGTGTAAACGATAGTTCATGGGCATTTTGGTCTATTTATATCCCAAACACAGCGGATATTAGATTTTCTGATTTAAACAGAATATGGACAGATAATACTGATAAACGTTTTATAGGGGGTGATTTTAATGCTCACAATGTGTTGTGGGGATGTTCTCAAACCAACGGTAGGGGAACCACCCTTGCCAATTGGCTAGAAGAAAAGGATCTAGTAATCCTTAATGATGGTAGGGCAACTAGGGTAGCATGTCCACCCGCTACTAGTAGCGCCATTGATATTTCGCTTGTTACGAGTGATGATGCCCTCGATTGGTCATGGGACCTACATAGCGATATGTTAGGGAGTGATCATATCCCAATTATGGCCACTTGGCTTAATCCCAGACAGCATAATAACCAGATATCTGAACCTGAAGAAGGATATTTCAGAGAGGCCCACACTAACTGGAAAAGGTACAGAGAATTGGTAATTGAAAATATTGACAGGATTAGCCACCCATCTCCAGAAATCCGTTTGGAAAAATTTAATAAAATGATGTTGAGTTCTGTGGCCAATGCCCAAATCTCCCAAAGGTCAGGAAGAAGAAGTTCGGAGACCCGTATGCAAAGAAGAGATGAAATTTGGTTTGATGCTGAATGCGCTACTGCATGGGTAGAAAGAGACCTTGCTAGCAGAGCCTTTTTAGAACATGGCACCAGAGAGAACTTCTTGGCGTACAAAAGGATAGATGCAAGAACGAGGCGACTCTTTAGAAGGAAAAAGACTGAAAGTTGGAGAACTAGGTGTGAAGGTTTTTCCAATTCAACATCATTAGCGGAATTATGGAATATGGCTAGAGCTTATAGAGGTCAATCTAGAAGTCAAAAGAGTACAATGAGCACTACCGAATACAGTGCATTTGCGGATAAATTGGCACCACCATTTGTATATGAACCCTTCGTTCCTTCTGAGATTATAGGTAATAGCAGTTCCACTGCTACAGCTGGCAGATGGGATGACTTTTCTTTATGTGAACTTAATAATGCAATTGAAGACACCAAGAATAAAGCCGCCGGAGATGATTTGGTCAGGGTCAGTCTCCTAAAGAATCTTCCCAGTGTAGGTATTGATAGTCTATTAAGAATTTTCAATGAATTTCTGAACTCCTCTGAAGTCCCCATCGCGTGGCGTACCTCCAAAGTAATTGCAGTAAAGAAACCCGGGAAAAATGGAACTTTGGTTGAACATTTCAGGCCCATTTGCATTCTGTCATCAGTTAGGAAAGTCTTTGAAAAGATGATCTTACATCGAATTGAGTTATGGGTTGATGCAAATCAACTTGTTCCTCAATCACAAATGGGATTTCGAAAGGGTATGGGTACTTTGAATTGTTTAGCAGGTCTACAAACTAAAATCCAAATTGCAAAAAAGGCAGAGAAAATTCTAGGCTGTGTTTTCTTAGATGTAGCTTCGGCTTATGATGGAGTTTTAGTAAATCTTCTTTGTCAAGATATGCAAGTTGCTGGGCTACCGGCTCATGTCTGTGTGCTTCTTAGCAATTTGTTGGGAGAGCGTCGTCTTGATTTTTACAGCGGAAGAGATAAGGTGTTGACAAGGACGGGGTTTGTTGGACTACCACAGGGATCGGTACTCTCTCCGATCTTCTACAATCTATATGTCAGGGAAATAGAAAATGTAATCCCCGAAGGGTGTTTTATTTTTCAGTATGCCGACGACATAGCCATTGGAATTTCGCATAAGGATTCTGATGTTATACGGGATACCCTGTCCTTGGCATGTAGTTCAATTCAGAAATTCCTGCATGGAAAAGGTCTATCAATTTCTGTAGGGAAATCGGCATTCGTTCTTTTCACCAAAAGGAAAATCCTGGATACATTTATCTCTTGTGCAGGACAATTTATACAAAGAGAGTTTTCTTTCAGGTATCTAGGTGTGGTGTTTGACGCCAGAGGAACCTGGGCCGCCCATGTCCGAAAGACTACGGATATTTGCAGTAAGAGGATTAATTTCCTTCGTGCTGTCTGTGGCCTCAAATGGGGTGCTCACCCTTCTATCCTTAAGACATTGTATGTAACTACAATTCGATCGGTGTTAGAATATGGGTCCTTCGTTTTTCGAGGTGCCGCTCAGACTCACTTGATCAAGCTTCAGCGTATTCAGTGGCGTGCTTTAAGAATATGTTTGGGAGTGATGACGTCTAGCCACACGGGATGCTTGGAAGTTCTCTCTGGTTGTTGCCCATTGGAAGTTAGATACATGGAATTGTCTGCCCGATTTCTAATAAGGTGTTCTTATAGAGACAGCGCGTTAATTGGTGAGATGAGAATGCTACAAAGCGTAGATCCTGGGAATGCTATTTGCAAGATTCTTCAAATAGTGGATGAAATTGGTTGGAACAATAATGCCTTAGTGCAATATGATCCCCCGGAAAACTTTGAGAAGCCACATTTTAATGTGTGCTTGGACATATGGGAGCGGCTACGAGGAATCCCCAAGGACATGTGGGCATCTTTTGCACCTTCTGTTACAGCGGAGGTACTACAAGCTCAAAGTACTCAGAATCACCACAGGATTTTTACCGATGGTTCCAAAACTTCAGAGGGAGTTGGGGCAGCTTTCTGGGACGAATCGCTAAATCATGAGGAATGGTGCACTTTGAATAAGCTGTCGTCCAGTTACACAGCTGAAATTAAGGCAATAGAAATGGGTTTGACTAGGGCGATCTCCATAACATCTAATCATAATAGTGTACTCATTATAACAGACTCTCTATCCTCGATCGAAGCTCTTAAAAATTTCAGACCCTACAGTGATGTTCCTCCCTCTATCTTCTCTGAAATTATTAAACTTATTGCTGTTTTAGACAGCGCAGGAAAACCAGTCACTTTTCTATGGGTACCCTCTCATGTAGGGATACTAGGAAATGATCGCGCAGACAGCTTAGCGAGAAGAGGGGCATCGTCGTCAAACACTGAGGAAAGAATGTATAGGAAGGAGGACATTTTTGCATGTATTAACAGATGGTCATTGCTGCAATGGCAATCTATATGGCAAGGAGAATCTAGAGGAAGACATGCCTTTTCCATTCTTCCGGAATGTAAAAGGCACCCTTGGTTCCATAAAAATGAAGATCTCACGAGAGAAGCCATTTATTATATAAACAGAATTATTGTAAACCATCTACGCCTCAAGGGGCACTTGTACAGGTTTTCAATGGTTGATAGTCCATATTGTGAGACGTGTAATATGTTTGATGATATTGATCATGTTTTGTTTGTTTGTCCATTGTACGGTGATGGTAGAACGGAGTTGTTGAGGTCTTGTGATTCTATTTGTTCGAATAGAATCACCAGAGACATTGTAGCCATTGCTATTGAAAGTCGACGCGTCGAGCCCCTACAAGCAATTGCAGGGTTTCTTCGACGCCATACAATTACTTTGTGATTTTGGGTCATTCTTCCACTGTCTCCTTCCCAGAGAAGGAGATTAGTTGGTCTTACATGTTAAAAAAAAAGTCTCTTGGTCAAAATGGTCATGATTGACCAAAGACCTACAGGGTAGGGGGGATTAAAAAAAAAAAAAAAACAACTTTAACCCCAGGTCCATACCCCTCCTTCGCTAAAACCAAGAATCACTCTAAGGTTGTTGATGGTTGTGTATTCCGAATATTACATCACATATAATATATACACCTTACATGGTAAGAATGGTAGGAATGTATATAATAAAAGTGAGTTACAAAGGTATACAGATAACGATTTTAAAATTTAAATAGTTTCTTTGAATAGCAATTTGAGATTTTTTGTAATTCTCATTAAAACAAAGAATATGAAATTATATAGAATTAATTACCCCATACATTTTTTTTATTTTATCTTTTTTTTTATAGATAAGTCACCCACCTATTAATTCTTGCGATTTTTAAATTACATTAAAAAAAATACTTCACCATATTTTCAACTTATATATAAAATCCAAATGTAAGTATATAAAATATAGGCACCTTGACTTTTGGGGTGCAATGGTAAGAAGGAGTTGCGGTGCGACTGAAGCATCGGCATAGTGAAAATCTGGAGTCAATATCCAACCATAAAACTCAGCATATGCCACCCTCATGTCTATTGACTCCTTTCCAATCGGAAAGGCAAAACAACAAAGATATAAAAATGAAATCCGAAGAGATGTCGCTAAATTCCTGCACAGGGATTTGCTTTCCATCTGCTACGGATTACCGGCTCCTGGAATGCCACCCAACCTTGGCAGTGCTTACAGAAATCTTCGATAATGTATAGTTTTTCTGCTGTTATTTGTTCAGGGATTAAATTGGGTATGGGGAAGGATTTTGTGGTGAAGATAGCAAATGATGTGAAATCCAAAATTAAGAGTCATATCCCAAACTATCATATGCCATTTTTTCCTATTACACCACCCATTCAACCCCTGTATGCCAATTCATCCCCTTATCTGCGGATGCCAATCGTGATTGCTAATAGAAATTCCCACACGAAAATTCCATTCCGCATATTCACAAGATATGTTTACAAAACACTGTAACTTTACCGTATACTACCTATCTCCTTGAGCTATCAAAAAATTATATTATGTATTATATATATTTTTTTACTTTGCTTGATATTGTTTAACACTTTTTGCATACAATCAATTTCTTATCGCATATGCGTAAATGTAGATATGTAGCATTAATTCTTGACTGGATCTCTCAAGCTTCATGAGCAAGAATCGTGACTTTTTGGCGCAACTCACAAATTTATTGTGTCACATGCCATTCAAGGCGCATATAAACGACATGTGAAGACTCGAGCGTCACACAAACGTTGTTTCCACCAGCATCAGCCTCTTTCCATATGGCATCGCTGTACCCAAGAAACCACTTAGCTAAAAACGTGTAATAGTTGATAATAGCGAAAAGATTATGTTCTCCCCAGGTAAACGACTGCCGTTTGCGAATCTTTATGTCCCTCACTCACAGAAGTCTCACCCCTCACATACCACCCTACTCCCATTTTAAGGGTTGTATGTATGTGCTTTCATTTTAAATTTTATATAGGTAAACGTAAATTTCTATAGAGCAAAAAAAATATGGGGGTGAGGATATGTTGTAGGACTCTAGAAGGAATGCCATTGTAAGGTACAATAATAGGGTGATTGAAAAATATGCTTCTCTTACCTACTTCAGTTAATATTTCTTATTGAAATTTTTCGTATATGAAAATCAGATGATCTCCAACAAAGAAAATGGGATGTGATGTGCATATCGATCTCATAAATCAATCTCCTTCGATCTTTTTTTAATCAACACTTTTTTCTAATCTTGTATTGCATGACTTAATGATGTTTAACGGTTTTATCGGGTTTGTAATTGGTTTTCATCTACCGGATTGATCTTGATTTTTCTCATATACTTTTCATTTTATTAAATATCTTTTTGATTTTTTTTAAGTCAATCAAGAATTCTTAAGTTATACATCAACTCAACGGGCTTTGACATAAAAGGTAAAAGGTTATCAATTTTCAAGAATATTCTATCAATATTGAAAAATTTTCTTTATAATCCATTGTCTAAATTCGACTTATATTCAACTAGAACATAATATTATATACATACTTTGGTATATATTGTTATGTAAACTATCTACTGTACCGTGTGCTAGTGATTGGTTAAAACCTCAAAAGCCATCACTCACGAGAGTGTTGGTGTAAGTTGTATTGGTTTATTTATTTCTCTCAATCCATTTCATGTAATATTGGACATAGTATTGTTGTACATATCACCGCCCCCTGCTCATTTCCAATAAGAGAGCTGACTCCTGCATGTAGTGGATGTTTATTCAAGCAAATCGGAGTGACGTCATTTACACGCAAATAATAAATCAAAATGTTCGACGACAAGTGCACTGAAACATTAGCAACTGAAGCAATTGGGCATGGTTCTTATATACTAGGCACCAACTTAACTTTCAGTCCTTACAGAAAATAAGTAAGGAATTAAATTTAGTTTGCTTTAATTTAAAATTTAAGATTTTTTTATTACCCATATAAAGTCTTTCACCAAGGCTAAGCATCAATTAGTGTTCAAGCTAATAATATATTTCATACAAAAAGTCGCATAAGGTGACATGCAAATAATAATACATAATGCAACTTCCACAACGGGAAATCATTAGCTATTATATTCATATATATTTCAATAACCCAAAATATTATCATCAAGCCCTTGAATGCGACAAAATATGCTAATGATGCGCATTTGATTGTACACTTTTGCTGCTTATTAAATAACCCCGCAATTCAAAATGAAATTGTCAGCTAAAATGTTCGTGACTTCATCACACATGTGAATCCTGAGAATTTGTACACCTACTTATTTTTTTGCAATCATGAGATATTAATATATGGGGTAAAAATTTGTCAACCCAGAAAATGTGCAAATTGCAGTGTAGTGACTCATGTGACTCATTAGGGAGGATTTTATGAGGATTGCATGTAGCGAAAAAATTAATTAAAACTGACTTGGCAAAAAATTGATTACTGAAAAGTATCTTCTATTGCATTGTATGTATATTCCTAAATATGGTAAATATTCAAAATTTTGTATTTTAAAATACTTTAAAAAAAAATGTTTCAGTAATTTTTAACAGTTTCTGTATCATTTTAGCATAAAATTGTCAAATAAGATCTTTCCGGTTTTCTATTTGTGTAATACAGGAAATGAGTATCGGAAATACCACATGTAGAGTAAGACGACAGAGTATATGCAATGCATATTATGTTTAGGGTGGCTTCAATAAAGAGAGATTTTGCCTTTCATTGATTTGCACGTAAATAACATTTTCGACAGAGACGAGTTATATTGGTTGGAGTAGTATTAATTATTCAAAAAAAAATTACCTAAAAGAAATAGCTTCTCTTAGGAATAGTGTCTTAGTTTCTTTAGAACATTAAAGTATTTAAAGCTACTTTAAGAATCATCCCTTAACCACATTTGTGATCTACTTCCTCTCTATAATTACCTAGCCTACCTCAGTCTATAAGGTCTATAATCTTCCTGCTAATGCTTCATTGGTTTATGAAGAATGATACAAAACACAGAAAATTAATGTTATTCATTTAACACAAAAAAAATGCGATAGATGAATGTAAGGAGATAATGGACATAATTTCTTTTTATGGCCCTGTTTAGATGAAAAATAATGATTTGAATTGCTAGCTCCCTTCCTACATTCCTATTTTACATGAACTCACATTTTCAAATTCATTGAATCTATTAATCATATCTATAAATATGAATTATTTACTCAAAAATTCGAATAACAACAAAAAATTGCACAAATTCTCAGAATCTTTCAATATCAATATTAGTTGAAAAAATAAATTATATTTTTTATCATGCACTTTTATTCTTGTGTTACATACTCATATTTGAATCAAAATTGGAACATTTTCCCCTATCCTATGTGCCAGATAAATGTTAACGACAAAATTCAAAGATACAATACCCGTAGATGTCTGTTGAACAGAATGAACGGAAGTGTCAGAGTCCGGATGCTTCCATAAATGTAAGATTGGTAATAGTGTAGCGTGGGGTAAGCAAATACCTATACGGCAATGATGAATACAAACCATATTGTATTCATTCTATCTGTAGCGCATTTAAAATCAAACTGACATCCATTCGATAAAAATTTCATTAATTCAATTCCGGCGAGAAGTTAACGCGCGTCAGTTATCAAAAAAAATATATCTGTGGTCGATTTTGTTCAATTTTACCTGTGATTCTTTTTGTCTGCGTGTTAGATGATTTTCAGCTTTCTGTTAATAATTTAAGTATTTTGATTTTTTTGCATATTTAAATTTTAACACAAAAATTGCACTTCCGTGCAAAAAAGTTTTTAATTTAAAAATTCAAGAAATAAAGGCCTAAAATTTTAAAATAATTTCTTAAGGTAAATACATATTGGTAGGTATACATAATAAGTATGTACCCTGTAATATAATACCTTATACTTTGTACTACTATTAGTATGTGTAAGGGAGCTGGGGAAGAAAACTACACGCAATCCCAAGATAAAAATACATAGAACTGAGCACGAAAAGGGAAAATAGCAGCACACAATTTGCAGGTTAAATAATTCATATAATGATATCATATGTTACCTTTGCAACGGATCCAAGAATTCTATAGAGACACAAGGGTGGCAAGTATACACAACTCAATATCGATATCTCACACACGTTTTGTGGTAGGAGATGAGGGACTCAATGGAACTTCATGGGTTCTTACCACGGTTGTCGGTGAGATGCTGGCTTAGCAAATTCTCATAAGAGATGTGCGTGTAATATACATTTTGTGGCAAATTCACCTAGCATTTGCCACTTCGGAACCTTTTTTTCTGAAGGGGAAGAAAGATCCGAAAAGTGAGTATTTTTATCCTTTAGTAAATTGTGTGAAAATAATGTTCTACTCTTTTACCTAACTCAAAGCCAAGGAAAAATAAATGTGAAAAAAACCGTTCACGTAATATGGCATACAAGAGGGATCCAATACCAAATATAAGGGTAGCTTTTAAAGTACTACCATA